>NC_053157.1:247500-447500 GCF_016835505.1 Polypterus senegalus
CGTTGCTGTTAAAGTCTATAGATGAGAGATAAAGAGTCGATGACAAGTCTGAAGGAGGGATAATAAATAACGAGGGGTGAACTCAAGTCCATCGACATCTTCTTCTGTTTATTTCTATTTCATTAATCCAAAAATAAAACTCAATATCAAATCTAGAAAAATCAAACAACCCTTTACATTTAAGACAATGTAGTTTTGGTTAGCTGCCTTTACAGCCCTTTAACAGCAGACCCGAGACCCTGTAGTTAGGATACTGGATGGATGGATGTTTTCCAGTCAGTCGTTTGTCCAACCCGCTGTATCCTAACTACAGGGTCACGGGGGTCTGCTGGAGCACAGGGCACAAGGCAGGGCGCCAACCCACCGCAGGGCACACACACAGGGACACGGGGAGGACCCAGTAAGCGAACCCGGACGGGTCTCCTTACTGCCAGGCAGCAGCGCTACCCACCGTGCCACCCCAATGTTTTCCACCTAAACACGGTCTTCTGTATAGCGCCTTTCACGGAGTCACAAGCAGAACTTGTCCACTAACATTACAGCCGAGGCAGCCAGTTAGACGAAAGCCAGTCCTGGAGACCTCAGCCAACTCGACGGGCGCCCCCTGCTGGCCACTCTACCCCATAAACCTGTGCTGGGCCACCTAAAGACGAGGGCATAATCTGTGACACCACGGGGGTCCCTTAATCCTACCGCAGGCCTCTTGTCCACGAGTTTATATTCTACTCCCTGGAGGCCGCGGTCAGCTGCCCGTCCGCTTGCCCCCTGCTGTCCATTCTACAGCATGTCAGTGTTGGGCCGTCTAATCCGACGACAGAATCTCTCCATCCTTCCATTCATAGACTCCCACAATCTGAGGCCTTTTCCAGGGGCGGGATGGCATCGACAAAGAAAGGGCCTGGCACGTGTGGCATGAGAAAAGGAAAGTCCTGCTAATGTGAGCTGCGATGGCGAACGCCGATAAGTTATGAAGGCATCTCACCGGGTCAGCAGTGTGGCGACCTACGAGGGATGAGCTCCACATGAACAGCTTTAGAGAGCAAACCAACATCGTGAAACAAACTCTTTGGAGACACGCCTCCGGCCTCCCTCATTGGTCAGGAGCTCTGTCTTCACTTTTGTGCACTACAGCCGTGGCCCAAAGTTCTACGAATGACCCAAAGTGTTGGTCTTCACCAAGTCTGTCTTGAGATCTTCGTGTCAGATGTTTCTGTGGTCTGCAGTTCAGAAGGCTTTGAGTGACAATGACATGACGTTTGTGCAAGGAGTCAACATCTGCTGGGTTGGCCCTCCGAGAGCAACTTCTCCCAAACATCCAAGAACAGCTTGGTGACCAACATGACGGAGCACCGGGCCATAAGGCAAAAGAATGGGGGGGGTTCTGCCATCAGTCAGGATTGGGCCCAGAAGTTGTTTGCCAGCCTGCCAGGGTGAACTGCAGAGGTCTTGAAGAAGAAAGAAGGGCCAACCCTGCCAATCTGTGCCACATCAGCTTCATGTCATTGTCCATGAAAGCCTTTGAAACTTCTGAACTGCTTGTCCTTCTACTTCCGGAGGCCAGAGAAACATCTGACAAGAAGATCTGAAGCAGCAAACTTGGTGAACACCAACATTTGGGTCCTTCTCCAAACTTTGGATTGTCCGGAGCTTCAGACTATTTAACAAAGAAGGCACGTGTGTCTGGCATACGGCAGGAAAACTGAAGTGCAGAACAGGAGCTTGAGGTGCCACCATTCAGTGGGTCCCATTAAAGGCCACCATGGCAGGAAGTTGCGTTGTCTGCGTTCTTCATGAAACTTTCTTGCCCAGCAGCACAAACACCACAGGGGGACGGAGCAGATCACAAAGTTTGGATGTTAGGCTGGAGTTTTCACTTTTGCTTTTAAGAGACGATGGCACTCAGAGTTTATCTAGTTCAGTGCCCGGCTCACGAGGGTCAAACCATTGGCACGTCCAAAAAAAAACCAGTGAAGCCGATGTCACATTATGTCACTTCCAGTCACGGGATTGCTGATTTGCTGATCTTCAATTCAAACGACCAGCTGCCCAGGTCACGGTTACCAACGGTGTGCCAACCTCACGGCACAGCTGTGCTCGCCCCTTTTCTGACAGCCAATAGCATTCTACCCAATGGGTTAAGGGTACCAGTTAGTTGAGTGCCAATCTCAGCACATTTCTTTATTTCTATTCCATCTTAGTGTCCAAACCACAAGGTGGCAGACAGCACTTGCGAGGTCCAAAGTGCCCGTCTCCCTTATTCCTCACCGCTGCACTTGATGTGGTCGTCAGCTCTCAGGCACACCGAGCCCACCCTGCCCACCCTGCGACTAAAGACAAAATCAGGCCAGCTGGGTGAATTGTTGAGGATGTCACATTAGACGACTGGCGTCACAAGAGCACACGGCCAAGATTAGGCAAATGACGGGGGGCCAGTAGAGGGGCACGTGAACATCAGGAGCTGGCACGCGGCTTCAGGGGGCTCCTGAACTTCATGTGTTTAAAACTGTCAGCCATCTTAGGATTCTCTGCTTCTCTCCTGTCCCGTCTTCAAAATCTTCAAGCAGAGCCACGGAAGCAAACTGATAGCTGGCACGCCGCGGTGACTCATCCCTTGTTGGCATGGCATTAGGGTTAGGGTTAGACACTCACACATGCGCGCACCTCTCAAACCAGGCAAAGGCTCCTCAAGCTTTTCCAAAGGTCCACACGTGAGCCTCAACAGACAGAGTTGTTTTGAGCAGCCGCTGGCAGAGTGTGCCCGGCGTCATACGGAGGGCAGAGAGCTGTGCCCGTCCCGTTAGTGACGCTCCAGATGGACGTCATTTTGAACTAAACAAAGACTTGCAACAGACGCATCACTGTAACAATCGAGTCCCCAGATGTCAACCCCACGGCCATTGTGGACAGCGGGCTTATGAAACGTTCCCAGACGGAGGGGCACAGCGGCCTCTGTCACTGGCTGGAAGACTGGCACTCCACAGAGATGGGCATTAGAGCCCCGTATACCCCACTAACAGTGACTGTTTAAAGTGTTTTTAAAGATTGCAGGTGTCCCACAGCCCCCCCAACCCCTGGACGATCGCCAGCTGAGATACGGGTGTTGCTTTAACTTCAAATGGCACTGCCAGCTCCTGTAACTTTAACCCTCAAATATTTACTCTGCTTATCGCTGGACTGGATAAGGCTGTTCATTCCTTTGTTCGTTGGGGTGGCTGGACTTTGCGATGCTCGCTGCCTCGCTGCCACGCCAGGGAGGGTTCAGAAAATCTCAGTTGTGTAATGGCAGCCACTTTTTGATGCCCCCTTAGGGCTAAACTCTGAAGCTTTGTGACGCTCAAGACCAGCGGCTGCCTTCACAAGTCCAAAGAGCCGAGCAGTAAAGAGGAACGCAGGCGGGTAACGAGTGGCCACGGTGCGGAGGGTCTGCCCACAGCCTTCCCAGTTACCGCCGATGACAAGTGACACGGAGCTGGGCCACATTAGCAGCATCTCGACAGACACATGTGACAAGCACAACACAAATAAATCACGTGCGGGTGCCCCGCTCGCTCCCAACTCGCTTCACTGGCATCACTCGGGCACAGCACAGGTCAGCTTAGCTTATTTTTATGTGCTCATTTTTTAAGTGAATGCCACTTCGCTCCATTCAAAGGAGTCCTGGAAGACAAAAGGCTCGGAGCCAAGGATGAGATGCCACTCTGGAGTGGTGATGGCTGGACGAGCAAACACAAGCAGCTTGGGAAGAGAGAAATCAGTCAGGAGGGCCCAGGAGCAGGCTGGCAGTCATGGTGCTAGTGGGGTGGCAGGTCTGTAACCAAAAACATCAAGAGACTGCTGTGGTGGCCTCCTCATTGTCTTGGATCAAACCTACAATGGCAGTGTCCTCTGCTCATGTAGTGATAGAGCCACACGGTCACAACCAGCTTCTGTGCCACCTGTGGGGGACAAAATGATGCTAAGGAGTGTGCCAAATCTAAGAGCAGTGGATGGCACAAAAACTCGGTGAGCCTGGTCGTCAGCCATCAAGTGCTGAGCTGTAGAAGTAGGACTTGGATGTAGCAGATTGTACCGCACAGGGAGGACAGAAGGGACTTGTCACCAGTGGTGGGCAAAAAGGGCCATGCAGAAAAATCAAGAGGGGACCCTGGGGCAAGAAGTCAAAATGAGCCAACAAGCAAAACACCAAACGCCAATCAAACCTCCAAATGCCAATCAAACCCCCAAATGCCAATCAAATGCCAATCAAACCTCCAAACGCCAATCAAACCTCCAAACGCCAATCAAACCCCCACATGCCAATCAAACGCCAATCAAACCTCCACATGCCAATCAAACCTCCACATGCCAATCAAATCCCTCCCGACTGACACTGAAGAGTGTGACTGGTCTTTCACTTATTAAGGTTTACTGGGCGGCTTTGCCCCCGCCCTGCCTGCGCTTATGTGCCACCTGCCACTTCATGCCTCTGCCCCCTCGCGTGTGTGGATTTCACTTTCACCAGACCTTTCAGTTGTCGCCGGTCAGCAGACGTGATTTTCTCTGATGGCAGACGACCTCTGTGCCCTCCTGCCACATCTTCTCTGCCCGTATATTCGCTCTTTCCGCTGTTCTGTAATCATTTCTATTTTTTGCGCTAATGTGATCTTTTTGGAGACTTTTTGAATTTTCGTCCCCCCGTTATCTCTGACCTGCTCTCCTGTTCATCGCGCCAACGCTTTTGAATTCTTTACGATGTTCTACTTTGTCTTCTACTCTTTGTCTTTTATTTCTCGTCTCGTCGCAGGATTTTTTGATTATAATAAAAGACCCCACGTGACACCCGAGGGCTAAATAAGGAAGGTGACTGGTAAAGGGAGCAGCAGAGAAGTTAACAACATTACTGGGACATCGAGAATGAGAAGGTGACAAGTCAGGACAAACGTGAAGGCGGGCGGTTAACAGAGTCCTGAAATAACCAGCGAGTCCAGCACCTTGACACGTGGGGACAGAAATATCAGGCGTCACACACACACTTTCAGATGTCCCCAAATTCCTCAACATCGGCACAAATAGGAAACAAAAGTGAGGGCGCGATAAAACGGAAAAATAAATGAACGCCATTCAAACGAAATAAAAAAGTGACAAACACAGGCATGGAACCTGCAAGACCCTAATGTGTGCTGCCACCTCAAATAACATGCATGTCATGCCAGCCATTGTAATGCCAGGGCCTGCTGTTAGAGAATCTAGCCCCTGAAGAACATGATGGGCACAAGGAAACTCCGCCACAAACTGGCACTGCAATGCCATCAGCACAATCATGTAGCAAACACGAGGCAAATAAATAAAACTAAGTGCCCCCAAACAAGTGCCCAGATGCCCAAAACAAATCAAACAGGGAAGACATCATCATCATCCTCCTCCTCCTCCAGGGGGTCATCCATTGCTCGTGTCCCACCGCTTGGTGATCATTATAATCGGCCTCTGGCACAGGGGTAACCGAGGACCCAGTGGGCTGTCACAGATACTGGCAGATGCCACCTGACATTGGTGCCAGTTTGGGGACACAACAGAGAAGGGTCAGAGATGAGCCCAAGACTTGGAGACATTAGAGGAACACGCGGCTGGTGACCACGGTGGGCATTTATCCGGTAAATCGATGGCGCCGCCCGTCAGGCTGTTGACAAACGAGAAGCCATTAGGACCACGAGATCCGCTCGCTTCGTGTCACCTCTCTGTGACCTTCAGCAACGCTGAACTGGCAGCCAGCGCTGGACAAAGGCCACAAATCGGAGATCAATTGGATTGATTAGAAACAAGCCAACGCAGCCCCTCTGGGAGCTGACCTCCGACCCCATGAATGTCACCTCACGTTCTGCTGCTGCTGCTGCTGCCAGTTGGATGACCTGCCTCTCTAGGGGGCTCAGAAGATGATCCATCCTGCAGACAGGCCGGGTGGTGGCCCCTCTTTGTCACACAGACTTGTGCAGGACCTCCTCAAAGAGACCCAACGCTCCCAGTAAAGCGTCCCCTCTCAACCTCGCAGTCCTCGACGGGTGAAAACGTCCCCAGCGTGTGGCCACATCTTTGATGAGCTCCAGAGAAGGTCCCAGCAGAAGAGTCCATCGCCGTCACACACTGGGCACCACTTGCATTACAGCTCCACACACACGTGACGTTCTCTGGGGCACCTGATCCAGCTCAGCAGCACTGGGCACAGGCTGGCAAGCAACCAGTCAAGGTGCCAGTCTGTTGCCTCAAGTATCTACACTCATATTAACTAACGTTTCATTTTTTAGGCTTTTAAAGTTCATCATAAAAGCAACACAAGTGTCCTCCGAAGGTCTGGCGCCCTGGCCAGGATTTAATGCCCACCTTTCTGCCCATACCCCTGGCACAAGAACGTGTCCACACTAAAACATTCTCTTTTAAAAAGTGCATCTTTAAACAAAACCAAATGTCGCCCACACTGGCATTTTCACACCGCTCTCTGGGCAAACTCAACTGACACACAGATGTTTGCCTACTCTGGGCAGGCGTGTGCCAGCGGAAAAGACTTTAGAGGGATGGCAGGGCCACCAGCCAAGGCCCGTATCGCACAAAGGAAGTCAGCGGTTTGCCTTCTGCTCACATATCAGAGTTCAGACTGTGTGCGGGTAAGCAGCACAACTAACACACCATCAAATAAGGGCACCAATCGGGCAAGGCTACCTAATCAGCACCAACCAATCAGAGTGCGCCATTCTGACTCCGCCACAATGCCACACTGTGCCAGCATCTTCAGAAGTACGCAGCTCGGGATTGTGTTTTTAAAAAGGGGGGAGAAAAACATCAGGTTAGTGCAGACGAGGGGTCAACGTGGAGGCCGAGGGCTCTTTGTTTTTTGCTTGGCGCCATAACCCATCATAAGTGCCCTAAAACCAGTGCCCAGAGGCCCAAAGCAAATGATAAGAGGTATGAGACGTCATCCTGCACTGCTTTGTGGCCTGCCGCTTGGTGATCATTAGAATCGGCCTTTGGCACAGAGTAACGGCTGTACTTTGAAGCGGGTGAGGGCCCAGTGTGGCATCACAAATACTTACCTGGTACTGAGGAGGAGGACGAGGAGGAGGAGGAGTGAAAGCTTTAGATTAGTCGACAATTTCAATCTCCAGTTTTCGACAGATCTCGATGTTTTAGGGTCCCTGATACACAAAACCTCGCCGGCTGACGGCTGTGTGTCTGTCTGTCTGTGCGCCTGACGACAAATCTGCACCAGCAACTTGAAATCCTCCCAAAGCCAACAGACAATTGAGGCGTTCATACCAAAGAAAGAGAGAAAGAAAGAAAGAAAGAAAGAAAGAAAGAAAGGCCCAAGAGCAGACACAGAAAGCTGGCGAGTGCCTTGCCCACCGAGATGCCCCTGCCAATGACTAAAGCCCAGTGGTGACCGAGATGACGGAGGCTTGCGGTCCTTCAGAGTCCAAATATAAAGAAGCAGACTGCGGAGTGCAGGAGACCTGGAGGGGGTCGAGTGCCCACTGAACTCAACGGCACATCGCCCAGAACCTCTCACGGGCAGAACCTTGGCAAAGTCCACCCAAATCCTCGCTGAATGGGCTGCGTGACAGCTTGTTATGTGGCAGGCCAGTAATGTCTGCACCAGCTGGCACTCCCACTGGCACCCCGTCTACTGTGTCGGATTAGGGACAAATAGGGCCCACGTATTCAAATTAACAACAAGTGATGCCAACTCAGGCTACCAGTTTAGGGCGTTTAATGAATATCTGCACTAAACAGCTAAAGAAACCAAAGCAAAAACGAACCCCAGCAACGCCTGAGCAGCCCTGGCGACCCTCGGGCCCCTGGAGTTTAAACAGAAGACCCCAAGGAGCCGTTTGAGGTCTGGCCAGGTGGGCGGGTGACCCCCTCACAAAATGCGCTGTCCCCAGGGCTCCACCCCAACCTACGTCTGCAGCTCAGGATGCCAGCGGGGCGAGTGCCACAAACAGGAGTCACCAGCAACGCCGTCACAAACACACCTGTGTGTGGCAGAGGCGCCCGAGCTCAAAGTAAATGAAAATAAGAAAGCAAACGAAATGCAGCGCGAGTGGCACACGTACTGATGAACATACTGGGGGCGCACCTGGCACAGGTCACCTCACCTTAAAGCTCCGTCTTAAAAGGTAACTCACTAAACAGATCGTCACACGCCGCACACCCCACAAGCACTCAGTGCCACTGCGGCCATTTAAAGACGCGGAATATACGCAATGCCAAGTCAAGCAACACCAGGCTGGCAGCCAGGCAGCCATCGAGATCTCATCATTTGGGGAATCAAGTCAGGCGTTTACAAGAAACAATGGCGGGTCTCGGCCCTCGACTCTACACTCAGATATGGCGATGGATATTTGAGGAGTAAAACGCAAGACAAGGATTAGAGTTTTAGATGAAGTGAATGAAAAGACCACCAAGAACAAATCAAATCAAGTGAACAATATCAGGAACAATTACTGACAAGTCAGGTGGCATCAATCACACTCGGCTGCTGCTGCCATTCTTTGATTTTGGCGAACGACTCAAACAAACGTCCACTTTCAGCAAGCAGGTCACGAGTTACGAGAGACTTTAGTAAAGTCCATCCGTTGTCCAACACGCTAAAACAGGGGTCTGCTGGAGCCAATCCAGCCAGCACAGGGCAGGAAATAAACCCTGGGCAGGGTGCCAGTCCACCACAGGGCACACACACACACACCAGGGACAACTTGGGACTGCCAGTGCACCCGACCTGCAAGTCTTTGGACGGTGGGAGGAAACACGAGGAGAACAAGCAAACGCAACACACTGCGCCACCGTGCCACCCTCTTTAGTGAAGTGTCTATTGTAACACTTGGCCACACTTCGCCACCGTGCCACCCTCTTTAGTGAAGTGTCTATTGTAACACTTGGCCACACTGCGCCCGCCACCCTCTTTAGTGAAGTGTCTATTGTAACACTTGGCCACACTGCGCCACTGCCACCCTCTTTAATGAAGTGTCTATTGTAACACTTGGCCACACTGCGCCACCGTGCCACCCTCTTTAGTGAAGTGTCTATTGTAACACTTGGCCACACTGCGCCGCAGTGCCACCCTCTTTAGTGAAGTGTCTATTGTAACACTTGGCCACACTGCGCCCTGCCACCCTCTTTAGTGAAGTGTCTATTGTAACACTTGGCCACACTGCGCCGCCGCCACCCTCTTTAGTGAAGTGTCTATTGTAACACTTGGCCACACTGCCGCCGTGCCACCCTCTTTAGTGAAGTGTCTATTGTAACACTTGGCCACACTGCGCCGCCGTGCCACCCTCTTTAGTGAAGTGTCTATTGTAACACTTGGCCACACTGCGCCTGTACACCCTCTTTAGTGAAGTGTCTATTGTAACACTTGGCCACACTGCCGCCGTGCCACCCTCTTTAGTGAAGTGTCTATTGTAACACTTGGCCACACTGCGCCGTGCCACCCTCTTTAGTGAAGTGTCTATTGTAACACTTGGCCACACTGCCGCCGTGCCACCCTCTTTAGTGAAGTGTCTATTGTAACACTTGGCCACACTGCCCGCCGCCACCCTCTTTAGTGAAGTGTCTATTGTTACACTTGGCCACACTGCGTGCCACCCTCTTTAGGGAAGTGTCTATTGTAACACTTGGCCACACTGCGCCACGCCACCCTCTTTAGTGAAGTGTCTATTGTAACACTTGGCCACACGCCGTGCCACCCTCTTTAGTGAAGTGTCTATTGTAACACTTGGCCACACTGCGCGCCACCCTCTTTAGTGAAGTGTCTATTGTAACACTTGGCCACACTGCGCCACCGTGCCACCCTCTTTAGTGAAGTGTCTATTGTAACACTTGGCCACACTGCGCCCCGTGCCACCCTCTTTAGTGAAGTGTCTATTGTAACACTTGGCCACACTGCGCCGTGCCACCCTCTTTAGTGAAGTGTCTATTGTAACACTTGGCCACACTGCGCCGCCGTGCCACCCTCTTTAGTGAAGTGTCTATTGTAACACTTGGCCACACTGCGCCACCGTGCCACCCTCTTTAGTGAAGTGTCTATTGTAACACTTGGCCACACTGCGCCCCGTGCCACCCTCTTTAGTGAAGTGTCTATTGTAACACTTGGCCACACTGCGCCACCGTGCCACCCTCTTTAGTGAAGTGTCTATTGTAACACTTGGCCACACTGCGCCGTGCCACCCTCTTTAGTGAAGTGTCTATTGTAACACTTGGCCACACGCCGCCTGCCACCCTCTTTAGTGAAGTGTCTATTGTAACACTTGGCCACACTGCGCCACCGTGCCACCCTCTTTAGTGAAGTGTCTATTGTAACACTTGGCCACACTGCGCCGCCACCCTCTTTAGTGAAGTGTCTATTGTAACACTTGGCCACACTGCGCCACCGTGCCACCCTCTTTAGTGAAGTGTCTATTGTAACACTTGGCCACACTGCGCCGCCACCACCCTCTTTAGTGAAGTGTCTATTGTAACACTTGGCCACACTCGCGCCCGTGCCACCCTCTTTAGTGAAGTGTCTATTGTAACACTTGGCCACACTGCGCCGCCGTCACCCTCTTTAGTGAAGTGTCTATTGTAACACTTGGCCACACTGCGCCGTGCCACCCTCTTTAGTGAAGTGTCTATTGTAACACTTGGCCACACTGCGCCACCGTGCCACCCTCTTTAGTGAAGTGTCTATTGTAACACTTGGCCACACTGCCGCCGTGCCACCCTCTTTAGTGAAGTGTCTATTGTAACACTTGGCCACACTGCGCCACCGTGCCACCCTCTTTAGTGAAGTGTCTATTGTAACACTTGGCCACACTGCGCCACCGTGCCACCCTCTTTAGTGAAGTGTCTATGTATTTAACATTAAAAATGTTCGCGATTTCGTTAATGTCACACAAATTAAAGAACGTTTCTTCGTAGCTAGAATTAAAGTTTAACGAATCGGCGACAAGTTGCATGAATCCATCAGTAAAATTCCGATGAACTTGTGGTTGACGTGCTGCGCACCGAGCCGCCACAATCCCCGGGTTGTGAGCCGCCCACGTTACCGACAACCGACGGGAAAGCCGAGCCTGCGCTTTGTTGTTCGGCCGCCTTGGCGCTCGCACCGGGCCGGCCGGTGACTTAGACTCACATACACGAGAATACACGAGAAGGGGAGGCTCAATTAAACGAGTGCGCGAATCCCGAGGTCACCGGGCGAGTCGAGTGTGTCGCTGAGATGCGTTGACTTACCGAACATGGCGCTTGTGACGCTCCGGGATGCCGCGTCCTAAAACGGTCACTTTGCTGGCGGTGAAGTCGGGTTCGTGTCCACCAGGCAGTCGCTTCATGTCGCCATCCATCCTCGTGGCTCCAGCACTGCCACGCTAAGTAGCGGTGAGATTTGAACCCGGCACCTGCCTGCATGCGAGCAAAACAGTGAACTGATGATGATGATGATGATGTCCAACAATCTTCAACAGTAAAGCTGCTCTCAACGCTGCCTTTTTTTTGCTTTTTCATTTCATGCAGGAGGAAGACGTCAGGGACAGCCGGCAGAGTTTCACTGCCTATGGAGTTGCGCCCTGTGCCCAAGACAAAGATGGCGTTGTCCCCAAAGCAGCCAGCAACTCGCCCCAGAGCGCTCCCAAAACTCCCGAGGAAATGAAGAAGATATTCATCGACAGGGCCAAGAAGATCGACACCATTTCTCGCGCTGGCTTCCCGTTAGCATTCCTCTTCTTTAACATCTTCTACTGGGTTGTGTACAAAATCCTGCGGCACGAAGATATACACCAGCAATGACCCGTCCGCCGGCCTCGGGATGAGGGACACGGAAAAGGGACACACAGGAGGACTTCCAAGTAACTATGCAAATGGCGACCAAAATCCGTTAGCACAGCTTTACTGCCAGTCTCTGGTCGATCGTACCAGGGCACCTGCCACAGGGCACCTGCCACAGGGCTCCTGCCACTGCACACCTCCGTGCCACAGTCGTTTGAACGCCAAAGGCAACTTGTTTTCTCTCACGGACCCGACACTTCAAGTACAGGCTGCCCTGCAGACAGACGGTGATTTCTTTTTTTGGGACGAACATTTTGAGCCACACCAGTGTGGGGGTTCCGTTACGACCCCCGCCCTCCCAAACTTGTCATGTAAAGTTCGTCAGGCCACTCGTCCTCTCCTCGCGGTGTTTCAAATCGTGCGCGCGGATTATCTGGCGGGATGATTTAATGCGCCTGCGCGCTCTGCACGGCTGCGCAGATGGGCTGCACGCGCGCTGATTGGAAGGAGAAGCGCGGAGCCAGCAGGACGTTGTAAGTCAGCGTTCGTGGCTGCAGTGCTGCGCAGTGCTGCGCAGCGTCTTCGTTCTTGCTGGCGTTGCCTTTCTGGTGTGATGGACGGGGAAGCCTGACCTTTAAAAACCAAATCCTGTATATTCTTGACCACCGATGGCGAGTCTTTGCCCTTTTTTGTTGCTGTTTTAAGAGCATTGTGTTAAGTGGCTGCCCATCCTAACATCGAGATTCTAGAGTGGCACACGTGCTGTGACACTCGAGCGATGTCAGGGGGGCATCCCGTGCATCAAAAGCGCTCCGTTACTTCAGTTTGTGACCTGTCAGCACAAATAGCCGGTGGGAGGTGGCGTGAAGGGGGACCGCTTCTTTGAGACGTTGGTGACCCACGCTAAACCAGTAAAGGCAGGCTGGCAGCCTCTTCCTCTCCCTGCTTGATGAGTTCACCTCGAGTTTGGTGAATTTCATAGAACTTGTGAAGGAGAAGTGGACAATGATGGCCAAGTGGCTGTCCAGGGGTCTCCAAAGTCTGCCAGCTGTGACCAGAACTGTGAGCCCGCAGCTGAAATGCGACCTGGAAACCCAGAACTCCAGGGGTCATCGGGTGGTCACTCACCATGCTGTCCCATAGATGGTCCCATAGCTTCTGCCAGCCTGCCATGAGGAGAGGTGGTAGGTCTGGTAGACCTCATCCAGCTTCCTGGTGAGGACACAACTGAGTGACATTGACGGTGGCCTCACAAAGCATCGTGGGCTTCTGGGAAAGAAAAGTTCAGCAAAGCTGACCAAACGGAATGCCCCCCCCCCCGACTGCCTGCCCGCTCACCCCGGGGCACCGAATAAAAACAGAAGCCTTTGACATCAGTGGCACTGTGGGGTGCTCTTGCCCTGCTTACAGGCAGTCGGGCACACTGTGGTATTCGGGGCACCTTGTCACCTTTAAACGCTCATTGTGTCCTTTAACGGGGACATCAGAAATCAAATCTTAAACGTCCGCCGGCTGCCGTTACTAAATGTCAAAGGTGCCATGGACTGGGGCCAAGGTGTGAAATACTGGGGGGTCTCCATGGACCCTCTGCATATCAAAGCTGGGTGAAAGCGCGTTCTGATGTTGAGTCCATTACCCGTATGATCTGAGGCGCCATTGGGCATTTCACGCCCACTCACGATTTAATTTGGCAGGCGTTTGGCTTTGGGGGTCGATTGGCTCAACTGGTGTTTCCTTTTGCTTTGGCGATGGGGACGCCACCTTGTGGCTTTTGTGTCGTCCGTTGCCATGGAGATGTCCCCGTGATGCAGCGCGGCTTGTGACATCATCGAGCCCCTGGTCCGTAGTCGACCAGCATGTGCCACAGGGCCGATCCTGCCAGGTCGCTGACTGCCCCCTTCGGCCGTTTGAACCCGAGTTCCGCTCTCTTTTGACTTTTGGTTTTGACCCCCACTGCGCTCTTTGGCTCCATCCCGTCTCCTGACCTTCATTTTGGAGATGAATTGGCCTTTTGTGCGGCTGGTGGGCAGACTGGACGGGGTGAGACTGGCAGCGGCCCACCAGCCAGGAAGGAAGAGGGCGTCCTGTAAGTCGGGGGGGGATTGAAGAAAGACTTTCTAAAGGAAACACTAAAGCGGACCCCACAAAGTCTGGCGGGGTACAGGGTGAGGTGTGCCACGTCCTGAGGTCTGGGCACGCAGGTTCTCGTTAGGCCCTCGTGGCGCTGCCGCCTGATTTTGGGATGAAACCGTGGCAACGTAGCCAAGCTGGTGTGGGCCGACGGCAGGGGGTCTTGATCAGTGCAGTGCAGCGTGATGCTGGTCAGGAGCACAAGGTGGCATAGCTGTGGGCTTGTAGGGTCCACACCTGTTGTTTGCCCAATGTTGGCATACCCTAAGTGACAGCCAGTGACGCCTGAATGGACTCTGACACCCCAAAGCCCCCAATTAGATTAAGAAGGTTATTCCAGCAAACTGAAGGAATTTGGCTCATCACTGGTGGGTCACACTGCGAGTCAGAGGTGGGCATAGAGTTGACAGCCTGGTGATGCACAGTCCAGCGCTCCGGCCCGCTGCTGGGTCACAGAGCCTCTGGGCATCAGTGCCACATGTAGATGGGACATACAGTGACGTTTGCTTCCTTGCCTGACTGCCATCGTGTCCTTGATAAGTGGTGGCCCATCAGTCCTCCTCACACCCCTTTAGCTGCCAAGGCTACAGTGGCACATTCAAAGAGGAGCTCACAGGCCAAGGGTAAGGGTTTGCCGCTCAGTGCGTTATTGTGGGCGCCAGCCTGAACGTGAGAGCACACGCAGGGGCACATCCTTAGCACCCCATGCCCACTGTCTGTCTCTGACCGGGCGATGCGATGAAGAGTGGCAGTCAAACGACAAGGAAAGAAAGTCTGAGACCCAAGACCCCCAAACCCCACCAAGTCATCTGACCAATGCCATGACACTGTGGCACCCTCAGCAGCCCCCCCCCAGTGAGGCATCCTTTGTCTTTTATGCAGGAGTAAAACCCGTTTGGTCAGATGGTCATGTGTCAGCTTGGGGGGCCGCCAGCCATCACTTGGCATCTTCTCTGTGCCCGAGTCTGTCAGTCTTTACCTGGGCTTGGAAAGCAGACGTCTGCACTCTGAGCTACTAAAGGAAGCGACGCGTGAGTGTGGCGGGTGTGCAGGTGCCCACCTGGGACCACCAGGACAGCAGCACGAGGAGCTTGGCATCTTCGGCTCTTGTTTATACACGATGACCCTTTTTGTCCCACGCCGTCAGGACTCACTCTGAGGGTCTCGACTGGCCTGGCGCTGTGGGCCACTGGCCTTTGACCGAGCCTGCAGTTTGCTTTGTCGTCCCTCCACGAGGGGTCCGAGACCACCGGTGCCACATATCAGACGTTTTCACGGTACATCTTAGAGTTCGGGGGTCCTTTTGTACTCCGAAGCCTGCGTGAGCGTAAGTGCGCTGTCCACATCACAAGCAGAGCGCCTGCCCGTGCCAAGTCCGTGGTGAGTGGTCTTCAGGTCCGGCGCGTGTAGACCTTGTGCTTCATAGCTGGCGTCTTCTCCTTTTCTATTGTGCTTTGTTTGTGACCCTCTTCTTTCAGCGGGCGCACCTTTCTGTATTTTTGTATTTAAAATAAAAGCATGGTCTTCAACTCGGATGTTGGTGGCTCATCTCTGGGTGCCTCCTGAAGCACGTGATGTTTCTACGAGAGGTGGCACTCGACTGAGGTGCCCTCACTTTGAGTTTCCTCTGTGTCCTTCCAAAACAGAAGCGGTGGTCCATTAACATGTCCTCAGGGGGGCGTCAAGTGGCACACAAGAGGCTCAGTTGGCTGGAGGGGCCACTCGGGTAAGGAGAACAATAAAAAAAATCAAAGACTTGTCTGTCACCCATGTGCTGGCATCCCTGGCATTATTGGGACGTCTCTGAGACAACCCTTGCCCCCTTTATGGCACCTTGTACAACACAGATAAAGGTCCCTGGCACGGAACGGGCACAGAGAAGTTGAGTCAAGCGATTGCCCAGTGCAGTGCCAGGTAAATCAACAACTCTGGCAAAGATCTGTCATCGTCATCGTGTGGCCATCACTTTGTGAATTCAGGAGGACAAAGCCCTTTCTCTTCGGCCCATTGTTTTGGTGCTCTAATGTTAACCCTAAGGGTCTTTCAGCCCTCATTTGAATCGTTTTTAGGGTCTCTGAAGGGCTCTCACATTAACCCTAATGTTTATGAAATATAATTTAGAAATGTCATTTATTTATCCAGTGCTTTAGGTCTCACTTTGGTGTCATTACCAAATTTACGATCCTTCTGCTTTTATTTTATATTTTGGTCAGTAGGGGGCAGTCTTGACCGTTTTTGACCATAAGACTGGCGGTTTTCTGAATATCTAGAATGTAGACGCATGTCATCGAGTGATCTATGAAGTCTAAAACGTTGAATTGTTAGACATATAGATTAGCTCGATTTCTCTGCTGGGCTGGCACCCTGCCCGGGGTTTGTTGGCTCCAGCAGACCCCCGTGACCCTCAAGTTAGGATATAGCGGGTTGGATGGATGATCTTTATTCAGGACCAGGGCACCACAGCTTTGTCTTCGGGCTCTCATCTCCTACACTAACCCTAATCGGGTCCAAAATGGCACCAAGAGGCAGAGGGCGCCACGGAGTGCCAGGCTCAGATCTCTCATCTCAGTTGGTCTCTGCCAGTATCTCATGGCAGGGCCTTTCACAAGGTCCTCATTTTAGGGGCACAACATCTGGTGGTGACCCCAAATTTCAGCTGCCAAATCAAGATGTACTGGGTGACCTGAAGGTGGCACTCTGCTCTGTTGTCTCCCCTGTGGATGGCACAATGCCCTGTCAGTATGGCTCCTTCGCTTGAGTCTGGGGCTCGTGGGGACACGTCTTCTCATAATGACGACGTGATGTCATCGACGGGTCATGTGACTCACCCTTAAAGCCCTTTGCTGAAAGTCAAACCGGCGCCCCCATGCGAGGTGCGCCACCTAGTGTTTCATTGACGCAGCGTTGGCCGCAGCGGGTGGCTGCCTGTTGTACTGACAAACACGAAAACAGCCGAGACCCCAGCCCGAGCCCCTTTAAGGGGGCCTATTGGATTTCAGAAGGGCCAGGGGCCGCAGTCCCATGATGCCTCAGCTCCTTAGTTAGCGAGTGGGATGCCAGGAGAGTCTGTGGTCCCCGAGGGTGGCACTCGTGTCACGTCTGCTCTGCTGCCTTCTCTTGCTGTTCCGAGGAGCAGAGTGAGGGCAGACGTCACCCTTGATGGCAGCTCCTCCGGTCCTGAGGGGCTGAAGACCAAACGGGGCGAGGTGAAGGTGCCATGTGGGTGCTCCTTCCCTCAGAGCCCTCTGCCACGTGGGCCGCTTTTCGAGTTGGCCGTTTGAGCTCTGGCCTGGCGTGTTGAGGTCTCAGTTTGGTTTTCGGTGGTCTGTCCCTCTCTGCTCCTGGTCTCCTCAGCTCTCGATGGCACATCAGCTCTTCCATAAACGCTTTAGACTCCGGCAGTGGCATTCGGGATGGGGGGAGGCCCCCTTGTGTCGTCCCTGCGTTTATTGCCTGCCTTTGTACCCCTTGGGGGTCTCGATTTGATTTTGTTCACTTACTGCTCCTGAGTGCCCCCTGCAGGTTCACAAGACCCCAAGTTCCAAATCAAAGCCAGCGCTTAGTGTGTCGAGCTCTGTGTCTGTGTCACTCATGCCAGCCTCTGTGCCCGATCATCTGAGCCCCTGATGTCCTTTGAGTGGAGGTCTTCACTGGTCCAGCACTTCAAGGCGTTCGGTGGGCCTGTTCTCCTTGGATGAGGCGCTATATGGCTTCATGGTGGCACGCCGGGTTCAGCCACTGGCTCTCTGTGTCCCTCGGTGCCAGAGCTGAGGTCGGCTGCCACGCCTGTCCTCCTGCATTTGGGGGGCTGCTGCTGTTGACCAGCATCATACCAAGGTGACCCTTCAGGCCTCCACGTGACCTCCCAGACTCGCATGCCCCCTGCCCCCCAGGCCTCATGCCCAGACATGTGCCAACACATCTGTCCAACACGTGAGGCATTTCACAAATTCTTCTGCTGACACGTGGTGGGCTCCTTCAGCGCCTGACGAGACTGCGGTGGGCCAGCGATAATCTGCGCTGCTCTCGTCTGTGCACTCGCGGACCCCCCTGACGGGCACTTGTGTGTTTGGGTGGCCGCAGTTCACATGCAGACGACTGGGGTGCCATTTGTGTTGCCCACAGCCTTCCTTCATGCCAGTGTTTTCTCTCTGCCAGCTCACCTGCTGCTTACCCGGTCTGAATTACAGAGAGTGGAGGCTGAAAGGCAAATTTACAAACAGCGAGGGCCGCCTTGGCATCCACCACTGCCACCGAACAGCTAATTGACTTGTGTGCTCGTAAAGCGCTGCCTGGGCCATGATGCCCGCTTGGTAAATGAAGAGCAGCACAGTAGAACGGGAAAGGCGGCCGACTCTGGGCTAATGAATTTAAGGAAAGTCACGGCGACGATTTATAATTCATCAGCGGGCACCACGTGGCAGGAAGGAAATGAATCATTAACATAACGTGAGAGTGCCAGAGCGGTGCCATGTGCCCGGCCCCGGCCGTCATGGTGCCAGCCTGTCATCACCTTCTCTATCAGGAGCCGTAAGTGAAGTCCACCCGCTTTAGTTTGATGTCACCTCACTGTCTTGGCATCCTGGCGCCCAGCATCACACATCTAAGTGCCCACTTCACCAGTCCTGGCATGGGTGTCCACTGAGCTGAGGGTCAGCAGCCCACTACACCTCCGTGCAGCAGGAGAACGCCAGGGTCAGCGAGAGGTAAAGCCAAACAGAGGGAGCACAAGGACCCCCAAAAAATGCGTGTGGCCCCCCAGTACGTGTCGCAGTTTGTGCCCTCGCCCTCTCCCTGCTCAGATTCCTGGGTCAGAAATCCAACGTCTTACCTGCTCTGTGCCCCTCTGAGTGCCCCCCAGGCCCCTCCGAGCCACAGACAGGTCAAAGACGATGCGTGTTGCCAGGGTGCCCATGGGGCGTGTGACGTCACCTGCGGTCGATCGCTCGCTCATTCAGTCCACCTGCGGTGTCCTTGTCACGGCTCTGCTTGATGACCGGTCTTCATCTCTGCCTTCGACACAGCGGGCATCACTGGTTTGAGTGCCACCTCCTGGGCAGATCCTGCCATACGTCAAGGGGACACCAGGCAAGAAGCTCTTCTCCCTGCCCTGCTCCTCTTCCTCACTAGGTGCCATCACCCAGTCCCCTGGCATCAGCCTGAGTCTCTGCAGTCTGGATGCCATCCCATCTCCCCAGCCTTCTTCATGGACTTGGTGCCACGTCCTCCCAGGTTCAGTCTGTCGGTCGCAGCACAACTCCTGGTCCAGGAAGACTGGCAGGTGCCACCAAGCCACCGCAGGTAATTTGAATTGCAGCAGCATGTTGAGGTGGGCACATGTCACTCCCCTCCTCAGACCACTACACGTTAAGTGTGTATCCTCAATGACTTTGGTCAGTGGGTCAATGCCAGCGTGTATGGAGATGCCAGCTCTGCTCTGCGTGGTACCAAACCTCAGTCCTCCTCGCTGGCGTTTTGTTATGAGCTCGTCACTTGCGGTCGGTGACTCATTTTGTCACCTTGTCCTGTCACACTTGGTCCCAAGCAGTGCGCAGGCTGAGGTGACTTTAGATTTGTAAAACGGGGGGCTTTTGCTTTCATCCGTCTGTCCGTCGCGTGTTTGTGTGGAGCCCCGAAATAAAAGAGAGTGACAGCGTGGCAGGCAGCTGTGACAGTCAGGGCGGCACTGGTCGTTGGTTTGTTTTCTCTTCTCTGCCCTGTGTGCCCAGAATGAGCTTTGAAGTGGGAGCTCAAGAGCGACGTGGTTAGCAAGGCGCTATAAAGCTCGAGGGGGGATCGATATCATGGCATATAAGGGGCAGACAGCGGTAAGACCCTCCAACAAGCTTTCAACAGTAGTAGAGAATGGTTGGACCACCACAGAGATGGACTGGCAGTGAGTCTGCCATTTGCAGATTGGAAGGTCAGGATGCCAACTAAGGATGCCAGTCAGAGGCAGGTGGCTTTTAACATCAGTAAGCAAGCCCGGGTACGACCTCTGCAGTGCCCACTGTGGTCTTCTGAAGGGACGACTGACCCCTGCTGTCCAGCACAGGTACTGCCAGCCTGCCTGCCCTTAGTGGCAGTGAGAGCCGGGCACAGACCACTGCCGGTGTGACATATGGAGATTGGCTTTGTCTCGATGAGGACCCCTGTCACCAGTCACTCTTTTAGCAGAACGTCACTGGCCACCCAGACTGGTGACTTCCTTGAAGTGGGTGTCACCACCAACAGTGCCATTGGATGCTCTGAGCATAGACAGAGCCAGGTAAAGTATCCATTGGACAGGTGGGCATTAAAGTATCACCTCAGCCCAGGCACGGGTATGGCACTGGTCAGCAGCCAGTAATGCCAATGAGACTCACAGGGTTACATGATTAGAGGCTGGCATGAATTATAAAAGAAAAGAGATAAGAAGACACCACCGGGCACTTCATGGAAAGTGGTCAACACAGGCATGGACTGGCTAGTGCCATCCCATTGTTGTCCCCCTTGGCACTGCCATCCTGTGGTGTCAACTTAGACAACTGTGGGCCAAGGATGAAGCAGACATGGGGACAAAGCCAGGACAGCTGTGCCACCATAGAACCCCCCTGCTGCCCCCCCAGTCGCTCCTTGTATCTGCTGCCCCCATCACCCCGGCCCACTGCTATAAATATCCCTCCAGTGTAAATCTCCTGGCAGAGCGCGCCACTCGACGGCTCCGATTTCATAAATATTTATACCCAGGCTGCTCAGCTGAGCCGGGCACTAAAAGCCCGAGCTGCATGGCGCATCTTGGACAGACTGTGGCGGGTCAAGGCCAGCCATCTGAAGACCCCTGAGCAACGTCACAGTTCAGGCCGAATCCCACCTGCTGAAGAGATTTCTGAGCAACTTTCAGGGTCAATTTCTGGGCGCTTTGGGCACAGCCTAGAAGGAGACCCCCAGAGGCAGACCGCGGTGATGTCAGGGAGGTGGAGTCCTGGTGGGCACCAAGCACACCATGGGGCAGAGATGCCAGTCAACCCCCTTAGCTCAGCTCAGGGGCCTGGCATGGGGAGGGCAGAGACTGGGTATCACTGGCAGTGCAGAACACCGGGTGCCACCAGGGGTGTATGGAGACCCCTCAGGGGTCACCACGATGCTGACGAGTTGTCACTTCTTCAGCTGACACAACTTTGGCTTGACATTTTAAGTCGCTATATTAAGAGGGCGTCTCCGGCTCCTCTTCTTCTTGTTCTGCCCCTCCGGACCACACTGACCCTGGCACTCTAATCTGAGATGTTGCCAAGTCGTTCGTCTCACCCGCTTCACCTTCTAGTGCTTTCTCTGCTAATGAACTTCTGGGGCTTTTTATTATCTCACTGAAAGGACCTCCAGTTCACTGGCACGAGGGTCCGGCCGGGGGTTTCCGTCTGACTCAGTTCTGGTAGGCAAATCCAACTACTGACACCACCGTGTGACACCAAGCAGCTCACGTCACCTGCCTGAAAGAACAAAAGAGATGTCACCAGTTGTGCCTCGATTGTCACTTTAGATAAAGGCGGTAATAACAAGGGACAGCGTCTCCTGTGTCAGGGTCCTTCCTGCCCGTGCCTGCCACTAAACTGAGAATGCGACAGGGCAGCACTTGCCTGCCTGGGCCAGACCCCCGCAGTGCCCACCAGGGTGCCCCCCGGGCGCTGAAGTGCGCGAACAAAAGAACGACACGGGGGCCGTCCGGTAGACGACGAGCGCCGCCGCTAATCCCGTCTGCGCCTCCGCGCACAGCGCCTTGAATAAACTTTCGATAGGCGCGCCCGGGTTGGGGGGGTCCGCTAATGGCCCCTTTAAGCCTAATTGCCGCCTCCCTGCTGAGTTATCGCTTGTCTTTGTGTTTGCTCGCATTCTTCACCGTGATTTATAGCGCGGCAGGGAAAGAAAAAAACCCGAAACACCTTTACCTGTTTGGGGGTGGGGTGGGGTGGGGAGTGAAGTGGAGGGGGAAGTGGAGCTGCCGGGCTGGACGGCTTGGGACTGGAGCCACGTGACCCCCACCCCCCACCCTCACCCCCAGGGCCACGCACGCTCCCGGTTTACCTGATTTTCGGAACTTTACTCACAAGCACCTCTTAATATATGGGATCGGGGAGCGGGTGGCACTCAGATTCGAGCTCCACTGCCATAAGCTGGCATGTGTCATGATGCCAAGCCGATGGCCGACACCACAGCTCAGTAAAAGTTCAACGGGGGTGCCGACGAGTGGACGCCTCATGGCGATAAAGGAAGAGCCCCCTTTCCCGAGAACGACCCCCGGGGGACTCCCGATACCATTCGGTTCCTATGTGCTGTCACTTGCACCGCCGCGTCGCCTTCGTTTATACAAAGGACAGCGCCATCTCCAACCCCACCACCTCCCCCCAGTCCCAACCTCCCGCCATGCAGACGCCTCCTTTAAACGCGCCTGCGCGGACAGAGCCCACCGATCAGTCGGGCGGAGCCTGCGCGGCTGCTCAGGTGTTCCCACCTGCTCGACCCATGGAACGACATGAAGGCCGGCGCTCCGCAAGGCGCTATAAGAGCGGGCGGCGGGGCCGAGCTGACCGGCAGGTGACCCCGCGCGTTTGGGTCCCGCCCCCCGGAGGACGCATTTAGTGCGGGGCGGCGAGCGCGCGCACATCGGCGACATGGCCCTGACGGGGAGGATCGCGCTCGTCACCGGGGGAGCCCAGGGCATCGGCAGGGCCATCTCGGAGGCGCTGCTGCGGGAGGGGGCCAAGGTAGGGGCCGACGGAGCAGCGGGATGGCCGCTGCCGTCCCGTTAAACCCCTTTCTTCGTGCTCCCCCCTGACTGTCGCCTCTCGTTCCCCGCAGGTCGCGCTCGTGGACTCAAACCCGGAGGTGGCCAGGGAGTGTCGCGGCCGCCTGGAGGAGGCGTTCGGGGTGGGCAGCAGTTTGTTCTTCGAGTGCGACGTGACGGACTGGGCGAAGCTGCAAGGTAGGCGTAGTTTATATCGGCCCGTTGTATATAGCGCCTTTGTCCGCGCCCCCCCCAGAAAAAGGTCAGTCTGCCGACGACTTTAACTTTAATGGCAGCACACCACTGCCATCTCTCAGCTGGCATAGTGCCCGCTCTGGTAAGTGAGGTGGTCCACTCTGCCTAATCCATCCACCTTCAGACCTGTGTTTCCTAATTGGGGGGCACTCGGCATTCGTCCACTGGACCCGTCGTCTGGCTGAGGCGCTGCCCGGCTCCTGAATGGAGTGGATGGCATAGGCCGCAGGTGCCATGCAGTCCAAACAGAGGAAATGCATTGGTTTGATTTGCCAGTCTGGACTCATGGGCACCCTGTCCACATCCTGCCAGTACCAGTGTACCAAGTGTTGTGTAAGAGCAAGCAGGCACTAAGGGTTACTGCTTCTCGCAAATGTCATCAAGATGGGCATGTAGCCTGGCGTTAGGACTCATGGAATGGATGACAAACCACGGGCACCTTGGTAAAGATGGCACCTTAAGTGGTCTTCCCAGGCATTCATCTGCTGCTGTTTCTGGACTTCATCACAACATTCAAGTAAACATCAGCATCGGCCCGGGCACATCGGTGGGCATCGTGAGGTGGACACACTTTGTCACCATGTATCCTGCCCCTTTGTGAGTAGAGAGCCCACCAGATGGCCAGCAGGTCTCGGTTTGAACCTCAAATGGAAAAGTGGAGGCCTGTGGACAAGCTGGCAGGTGACAGTGATGGTGAAAGTCATGCCCTTGTTTTTAAAATGCATTGCTGGAATCGCAGGGTGGCATCATGGGCACAGTGCGCACCGTCTGGTTTCTGATGGTCTCTCGTTTGCTTTTTTTATTCTGCAGAGGCGTTTAGGAAGACCGTTAAGCACTTTGGGCGCCTGGACATCGCGATTAATAACGCGGGCATCAACAACGAGAAGGACTGGCAAAAGACTATCAATGTCAATTTGGTAAGAGACACATCGTCCATGTTTGAGAAGAGAGACAATGTCTGATTATGGGTGGCAGAGCCCGCCTGTGGCTTCTGTGCCGCCTTATGTTAGTCATTTACCCAGACTTCTTCGACTTGGCACTTGTGGTCAGCAGCTGGGGATGCCACACTAGGATAGGGCAGATGGACACAAGGAATGGTTGTCAAACTTAAAATGACCAGCAGGAACCGTGAGCTTATGTGGCAGTAGGCACCTCTGCATGCCACTCTCGCCCAGAGAGAAATGGGCACAAAGTTAAGAGGATCAAAAAGGAAACAAAAAGGAAATAAAATGTTATCTGCTGTGACGCAGTGGATCGATGCCCAGGCACCTGTAGTGGGCAGCACAAATAAAATGCCAGACACTTGTAGAATACCCACCACTTGATGCCATGCTGTGGCCAAGCAGAGCTCTGGGTGGGCCCATGTAACTGCATTGCCTAGCAACAGACACACTTTGGTGGGGTCAAGAGCAAAGGGCAGGGCGGGCCTGGGCAGCTGCCTCAATGGTGCCCAACCCACTGTTTACTTACTGGGTGACCAGGACTTCACTGCCTGCCACTGGTGCAGTCCTGGCACACAACCATTTTAGAGACTGGCACTAAGAAAGGAATGAATAATAAGAGGATGAGGGCTCATGCCAAGCAAGTGCCCAGGGACACTTAACTGGTTGGGACTTCTGAGCCCTGCCCACCTAATCCCTTTCTGCTGCCCCATGCCCATTTATGCCTACTGTACTCCTTTATGCCTCTAAATGTGTGTGCCCAGCATCAGCCACCTGAATGAGTGACACTCTAATCAGATGGCTCAGTGTCCTGGCAATGCCACCTGTGCCTCTGGTATAAACATGGAGGTCCTTGGCAGCATCCTCTGATTACAGGGACATTCATGCATGACTTTATATAGCGCCCCTCACAGTTGTATCTGCTCATCTGACCTCGCAGTCGTCTGTGCCACGTTAGTCGCCATGCAATCTGAATGGCACCTTCATTTGGTTTTTTATTTCCAAGCCTTGGATTCTGCATGTTGGGCTGCATGGGAACCCCGGGTATTTGTCTTGTGTGCCCATGGTGCCCGACATGTGCTCACCTGTGCGACATGACCTGCGTGAAATGAACGATTTGAGGCGCAGCATTGGCTCTGTGAGTGATGGACTGGCACCCCCGGCAGGTCACTTTCTGTCACTGCCATGCTTCATTCTGATGGCTGGTGGGCATTTGGAGGCCACCCTCTGTTAAGGCCTAGTGGGCAGCTCTTGGTTTACTCAGAGCATGGCACTATATGCACCTGGTCTACAACCCCCCTGAGAAACAGCGGGGGTGCCAAAAGGGAGCAGAAATGTTGGGGGGGCAGGCTGTGTACAGCGGGCACAATGCCGGGCTGGTGACTCTTGCTGTGGATTGGACTGATGGATGCCCCCTGGTGCAGGCTGTGACACTTTGTCTTTTCTACCTTGGCAGACCTCCCTGATCAAAGGGACGTACCTGGCACTGGAGCACATGAGCAGAGAGAATGGCAAAGACGGCGGCGTCATCATCAACGTGTCCTCCATGGCAGGTACGGCCTCCACCTTTTCCTCATACTTGTCTTTTCAAAGGTGGGCATTTTAGCGGGCACAGTGACCACTGATGAGGCTGTCCAGGTCTGGTCCTCACCATCCGGCTGCTCCTGTTGTTGTGTCATCATCACATCCAGCACTTTTGACCATTCCTCATGGTGACAAAGTGGCTCTTGAGTGACGTGGCTGTGACGTTGGTCACTCAGTTGAGCTGACCACTGCTGAGGGTCCAGGGGAGGCCAGGAGAGGTGACCCTCAGTATTCCAGCTGAGTGGCTGTGGGCTGCCACACGTCCACTATGACTGTCCTGCCCTGTCAGCTGATTGTGCTTTACAGCCCACACCTGCCCGCTCCTGCCATGGTCATTTCAGTCACTCCTGAGCCCCTGCTGGTCACCATCTATGCCAGACCCACAGGTTTAAATCAGCCTTTACCTTATATAGCGCCTTTCAGCTGACCCCTAGCACACTTGAGTCCAGAGGTGAGGGCTGAGCTGGCATCCTTGGCAATGCAAGACCAAAGCTACCAAAGCAAGGCTACTCTGCCAGCCTGGACAAAGCACAAGATGGTGACAAGAACGAGAAACGTCAGAAAAGGGGCGGCTAGTGAAAGCAGAGGAGCAGAAGACGGTCAGCGGAGCAGCCATGGCACACACTCTGTGCTCCGGTTGGCATTTCTCTTCTCCAGGATGAGCTTTAAAGAGATGCCAGCTGGTCAGGGACTGGCACGCTGTGCACAGCAGTGGCAGAGGCACCCAGGGTGCCCTCCCTTGATTGGCTGTGTCTGAGATCATGTAGGGGGCAATGAGATGTGAGGAAGTCAGAATGGAGTGGCGGGCACAACTTTAAGCCTTGGTCTATATGTACGGGGTCAGGAGTGGGCATGGGGGCAATGCCACATGTAAGTCTTCACGACTTCAGATAGGCCAATCAGGACACCTGATGTCCACTCGTGCAGCCCCAGTGCCCAGCCAGCTCTAGACTGGCACTGCACAAACCGAACACCAAACGGAGCACGATGTTGGTACAGTCGGCTGCCCCCTTAGTTAATTCAGGGTGAGTTGGTGGCTCAGTAGCAGTGTGCCCACTGGCCAGTGTGACTGCTGCCCGGCTTGTGCCCGATGCTGCTGGACACCCTGACTTAGAGTAAACTGCTGTGAGAGGAGTGGGAGCGACAGCGCCCCCTACCTTACAATCCCATGGCAGGCGGGGGCGTCTCGCCTGTGTTAGCGGCTGAAGTTCCCGGCTTTACGAGTTTCATGGATTTTACTGTAAAAAAAAATAATAAGAATAAGAAAAAGAATAAGGCGACAGTCACAAACGGCCACCTGTGTCGCCGGCTTGTTGCGCGCATGAGCGGTTCGTCGGCGCACGAGACGGCCGTTGAGCTCCTCGGCCGCGCGCTCGCAGCCCCACCGCGCGTTCACCTGTCGCGGAGCCTTGGGTTGCGCTGCCATCTGCTGGTGAGCGGTGGTACTGACACGATAGGCGTCTCTTCTTTTGTCGCTTCTTTGTTTATACAAAGTGCCAACGTGCCACCCCCAGTGCCCTGTTCAGCACTGGGCTCTGGGGGTGCTGGGTTGTCATGTAAGCCTCTGTTTCTTGTCTTCTTCCCTTTCAGCCTTCATGCATTCCCCTCACATGCCAGTCTACACGGCCACCAAGTATGGCGTGCTGGGATTCACCAAAGCCATCGCGGTAAGTGGCATGTTACAATGTGCATTGTTGTATGTGTGTGTGCCCACGGCGGGCACCTCGCGGAACATGCAGGGTGAGCTGTGAAGAGCTGGTGCCCTCACCTGGGTGAACCCCATCAGAGAGCCATTTAAACTGGGCACCGAGGGAAGCTCCAGACAGGTGACCACAGGACTGGACGCACATCAGGAAGTTGTGTCACCTGAACGAGCGCCCCAGAGACGTGTGATTGGCTGTCTGACAGTGTAGGCGGGCCTTCTGGCCATGACTGGCGGCTGGTGACTTTACAGAAATCAGTGCCACCCGAGGAGCCACCTTAATGAGGTGCAATGAGCGTCCATAGCCTGCTGGAGGTGCTACGGGCTGCTGGCACAAGTGCACAGACTTGTCGCATGTTGATGTGGCCCGCTGTGCCCATTAGTCAGTTGAACTCTGAGGAGTGGCCTGCTCTGCCCATTAACAAGTTGAGATGTGAGAGGGCACTCAGCGTGGTGTCAGGTGTGGTCCACTGTACCAGTGGGCTTGTTGAGATATGAGAAGTCATACAGTGTGCCAGTCGATGAGCTGAGCTCTCAAGAGTGCCCGCTGTGCTGGTTAGTGAGTTACGTGGTGAGAAATGACCCAGTGTGCCAGTCAGCAAGTTGAGTTGGTCAGCTGAGATGTGCGGTGCCACTTTCCATGCCAGGCAGTGAGTGTTGAAGCTCAACTTGCTGACTTTTGTGTTCCAGGAGGCTTCTGCAGTTGGCAACTTCGGTGTAAGGATCAACGTGCTGTGCCCGGCGTATGTGGACACGCCACTCTTGCAGTCCATCGATAAAGAGGACAAAATGGGGCGCTACTTCAAGTACAAGGAGGAGCTGAGGCAGAGCATGCACACCTACGGTGTCTTGGAGTAAGTCTGGGGTGAGGGGCACCTGCCAGGCGGTGCCAGTGCTGAGATGCTCCTGGGGCTGCTTAGGAGATATTGGTGAGCCGCTTGTGCCACCGTCGAGTTCATTGGCGGCTTTTCAGCCTTCCTTTGACAGGGACACAAGTCTGGGCATAAAGGGCTGTAGGTCACCCAGATGAGGTGGCATGGTGGTGCAGCGGGTAAAGATGGCAATAGGTATGTCATTCAAGGTTGGTAAAGGTTCAGTCAAGCCAAATGATGGCCCAGAGTTACTCTGGGGTTTAGGTGGCACTAAACATGTGTGGCAAACTGGGTGGCATGAGTTTAGCGGTTTGTAATGCCCTGACTGCTAGATTGTGCCACTCCAGAGTCCACCCTCAATTCAAAAGTCAGCCTCATCACTGCTTGTGTGGAGTCTTCCCATGGAGTGAGTGCCCCCCCCCCCATGGTGCCACATCCAGGGTGGGCTAATGCCTGGCACCATCATCTCCAACCATCCTGAACTGGACAGGCATAGAAAACTGCCATGGCCCCCAGGCCCCTCATGCTATCCACATTCTAACAGGGGATTGTTGGGGGCGACCATGCCCGGTGACTGACTGGCACCCCTGCCTCTTCCTCACGTCTTGTCTTTGTCTCCGCGCAGCCCCTCGCTCATCGCCGATGGCATGATGATGATCATCAAGGATGGCAGCCTGAATGGCGCAGTCATGAAAATCACGGCATCCAAAGGGATTCACTTCCAGAGCGATGAGCCCATGTCGGCTTGATGCCCGCCTGTGCCAATTTGTGATTTTTCATAGTTAAATTTGGATTCTGTTAACTTATTGTGTTTACTTTGGGATTTGAATAAAAGCGGCATCTGATGGGCACATGCTACACTAGTGATTCTCTTTGTTAATTGCCCATTTGGTTGGCATTGACCCCATGGCTGTTAGGAGTGAGCAGCTGTGCACTGGTGCCACCTTCAGGGCTGTGCCCACTGTGACCTGCCGGATGAGGGGAGTTTGTCTTACAGCCAAATGAGCAAGGGGCTGAAAAAAAATGACAATCAGTGGCAAGACTGGAGAAAGGGCACCACTACGATGACCCCGGAGCAGGTGCCACTTCACAATGGTGGAATTACCTCCAGCTGTAACTCTTCATGCCACCACTGGAGCTGGCACTGCCAGGTGGAGTAATCCTAATGGGACTACAGTGACAGAAGGGGGCACAGAAGCAACATTGGTAAGAAAAAAGCTCATTGGGCACCAAAGAACATCAAGAGGTGGGCACACATCGAGGAACATAGCGGTAAGGGTGAAGAGGCTCAAGAGTCACAAAGTGAGAACAAGGTGTCACCACGGGCCCACCCTGTAAAAGAGAGGGGATTTGGGAGAAGGCGCTGATTACACAATGAACCACCTTGATTGGCACCCGGGTGACACCTCACCACCGCACTGGGAGGGACAGTGTGAGCTTATTTATGATGGCTGGTGTGCCAGTCCTGCCACCAACCCCCAAGTCCCCCTCCCATAATGTCATACCCAGAACAAGGACAGTGCTGGCATTTACAGGGTTCAAACTGGCACTCTCTCAAGCCTCAGAGCCATCACTTCGCCCGTATCCCATAACAGACAGCCAGAAAGTGGGCACGAGGGTCCCAAACATCCAACGTCAGCGCAGACAGCTTAGAAGCCAATCAGGAAAGGAGCAGAGTGTGGGTGTGGCCTAATGACGCGTAGTGGGCGTGGTCATGAAACCAAAAGCACAAAGTGAGGACAAGAGGGGTGCAGCCAATCAGCATTCTCTCACATGGCAGTGGGCGGGCTTAGCAAGCGCACATTCCCCATCGTCTGCCATGTCGCAGTAATTAGGGGGTAACGTCTGGTTCTGGGGGCACAGACTAACCTGTAGTGAGTGGTCTCAGTATAGTCCAGATCACCAGGTGTCGGGAAAGGAGAGTTCAAACTGGAACTGTAAAGTGATGGGTGCCCATCTGAGGAGGTGAGATGGGCAGTAACTGTGTGGGCATCACCCCTTCTTATAAGAATACATAAATGAGGTCTGCAGACCAAAACAAAACGAAGGCTGGTGTGGACTGTGGGGGGCGCTCATGAGTCATCTCTAAACTTTGATGACAAAAGGGATGGAAAAAAGAAGCGCGAATGAGCGGGTGGCAGCTCCATGTGCCCACCATCTGCCTTCACCTTTCCTTTACCATCTAGTGACCCCACTGCCCACTGCTGCTGAGCTCCAGGTGGGTGCCACCCTGCCTGATCTCCCTTAGGGCTTTGTGAGGCTCCTTGTTCCACCTGTTGGCACCCCCTGTGATTTGTCACAGCTAAACGCCTGGCCAGAGGTGACCCCGACGTTGCCCACATCTCCAGTGTTTGGTTCTTTGTGTGTCTGACTGAAGTATAGCGCCTTGCAGCTTAGTGGACGGTAACTCAAATAAATCACAATCAATGTCATTCCACCAGTGACTGCCAGAGGGCAGCAGTGGCAATGCAGGCCTGGAGCAAAGTGGACAGTGGCCGAGACCCCCCAGTGCCCTCTTCAGAGTCCCTCATTTTAAAGCCATGCTGGACATCTCTCTGGTGCCCCCCGTGTCCTCCCTGGTCACTCGCTCTCCTCTGTGCCCACAAGCCCTCGACTTGTACTTGACACAGTAGAAAGGCGCTATAGGCACGCTATATTAGGCCTGGGCACTTCAACTAGTGGGCACCTCATCCCACGTATCTGATGCTGCTGTGCCAGGCTGTTACCCCCTGGCAGTCTTATACAGGTGCACTCGTTGGGCAGAATTCACTGTTACATTGGTTCTGTTGCCCATGTGCCCACTGGCAGTGAGCAGGTGTGAACTTTTAACTGTGCCCACTGTTTGGCAGTCTTCAGTCCCTGAAATGGACTAAGTGGGATCAGCAGTGGGCAGATTGGCACAGCATGAGTTTGATTGGCAAGGGGAGAAGGGTGTCAATCACTCTGATGGGCACTGGCAAACTGGTGGTCACATCCTGTCCAATGATGGCTCACAGTCTTCATGTCCAAGAGATCAAACAACAGAGGTGCCCATCAGGAACCCTGAGGGCCAGGCAGGATTGGGGCGACCTCCAACACCTCCTCAGACCCCCTGATGCCCTTCTAAGCCCACCTGAGCTTTATTGTTACGTCAAGGTTTTTGGTGACCCTGCAGGGGGCGCCAGTCTGTCCTTTCAGGTGCCTTCATATTCCACATGCAGGTGGTCTGTCCATTCTTTCTTCACTAAAACACCCCTGTGCGACTGTCCACCTGTAGGGGGCACTGGCTGCCCACACACCCCCTCACCTCAGCTGTGTCTCTGTGGCAGGGCCCAAATGAACACAAAACAATGTGCCCAAAACCCTGCGTGCTGTGCCACCATACTAATGCCCCACTTCAAGGTGCTGTGATGGCAGAACAGAGGAAGAAAGCCACTCAGTGCCACTGTGGTCACACTGGGCAGGCAAGTCACCCTGAGTGGAAACCCCGACACCCTCACCTCAACTCACAGTAATGTACGAGATGGCACTAAAAGAAACAAACCCAGCATGATGGGCACACGTGGACCACCTTAGATGATCGAGACGGACAGCGAGCCCCGCCCCCTCAGGACCACCAACCAATCCCAGTCCAAGAGCCACGCCCAGTAAGCCGTCACATCAGCCTTGGCCCCGCCCCTCTGGTCACTAAGCATTTCTAAGTCACTGCCCACAAGACGCACCCAGTCAGGCTCAGGTGGGCAGGCCCCTGCTCCTGCCACTCATGTGCCCACTAGCTTGGTACAGAGTGGTCCTCAGGACTTTTGACTGTACTGTCATGGTGGGAGTGCAAACCATCGGGGATTTGGTGGCACATTCTGCTGGGGCACTTGCGATTCTCGTTGTCAGGGCACTTGGCTGTGGCACAGCGATTTGTGTTAAAAGGGCTCCGAGATCTCAGCATGCCACCTATGCCAGTTTGTATTTTGGGAATTGTCACCCACTACTGCTGTATGTTTGCAGTACAAGTGTGGAGGGCTGCTGTGCCCATCTGGCACACCCGCTGCTGCTTTTCATTACGCCACTTGGAGGTCCTTCAGAGGCTCACTTTGGAATTTTTCATTAATTTCCACTTAAGGAGAAAATAAAAAGCGGCGAGCAGCCAAAGCTAAAAGGCGGCAGACGCGGCACTTGTGCCCGACTTCAAAAAGCTCGGCTGGCGAGCCTAATGACGCGGCTCACATCTTTCATACCATGCCAGCAATATAAAAGGCCAAGAGGGGCTGCGGTGGGCTTGTTCAGTGCTGCAGACCACCAACAGCACAGCAAAGAGTGCCCCCTTCTGGATGGCACTCAGGTTCACAAAGCGACACATGAAGGCGTGTGATCTGATTGGCCAGGACAGAGGGATCCTTATTCTGATTGGCAGTAGAGCGGCCCCCTACTCCTCAGCTGTGTCACTGTCCCCACGAAGCCCCCAACTCGACCCACGCTGGTGTGGCAGTGATTACGTTAAAGGCCACTGGAGGAATTTGGGCGCTGCCCTCACCTTTCAAACTCAGCCACACAAACACCTGCTACCCCCCCAGCCCACCAAATCTGTGACAAACTCCTCCACATTTAAAGTAACGTCACCATACCCAACCCCACTGCAGCGGGCAGCACCTTCATGAGTGGTGCCACTGCTCTGTGAGGTGGGCAGTACAGGGCAGCTGGAGTCCTTCCAACTCACAGTGGCCCCCTGAGAAATGAGAGAATACTGGGCACAAGTAAGGGTCTGAATATGGCAGCCTGGCAATGCCGGTTTAGAGTCACTCAGTAAAGGGGCTTCATTTCCTTCTGGTGGGCTCAGTTCATTCAAAATATGTGAAGGTGTGCAGATCTGCCTCAACACCGGGGGGCGCTGTACTCACAGCGAGCTGCTATGCCCATCACAGCGCTGCTCACGTCACAAATTGAAATTGCTCTTGCGTAGGCGCTGGTGCCCAGAGGTTGGCGCTGTCTGGCCAGGCATATTAACGCAGCTGAGCTCAACATTTTAATGGCTGAATATCACAGTGAAGATGCCAGCTTGGGCAGCGCAGTCTCAAATGCTGCTGGCACGGTGCATCTTTAGAACCTGCAGGGTGGTGACTGATCGGCGGAGCTGGTGAAGGCTGAGTGGTGGGCAGTGGCCAGGGACAGGGCAGAAGATGCGGGGGGCACTGGGTGTCATTGCTTTGGTCAAGTACCTCGTGGTGCTCCTTGGCGGTCCAGGCCTTTACCAGATGATTGCTGTGGGAGAAGTTGAAATACGAGAGTGGGCACAAGAGATCCACAGCAGATGGCCACCCAGTGACACCACTGAGAGAAGCAGAGGGGGCAACTTGGCTTTACTTTATATATACAAGGCAGTCTGTCAATCAAGTGTGGATTTGATATAGCGCCTTACACTTCAGACGAGGGGAATAAAACAATGGCTGAGGCTGGAAAGGATGCTTAGCACTGGCATCTGGTGGGCCATCCCTTTATATAGCGCCTTTTAGACCAAGCGTCACCACTTGTGTCCTGCTAATTTCATACTATATAGCGCCTTGACATGTCAACGTCTGATCCAGCTGTTTTATTAGCTTCACTTTCTACTGAAGGACTTAGGAAAGGGATCAGCGATTATCAGCTACAGTGGTGCTCACGTCATGGCATATATAGCGCCTTTTGCTGAGGGGCCGTTGCTCAGGTTTAATGTGGATGCCCCAGTGGCACGCAGTTCATGTGCTTGTTGTTCATTTTTTCCAGTCACATTCCAGATGCCAGGCTGCCCACTTTTACTCACCCAACATGAGGATGGGCACCTGCTCTCACCATCCACACAGACCCCATTTCCACCATTCCAGCTGCCAAGGTGACTAAGGTGGACCTTCAGCCATAGAGCTGGGCTTGGACCACTCGGACCCTTTAACGGCTAAACACGATGGCACAATCCCATCTCTACCGTGTGGAGTTGGAGCTCACGTGGGGCTTCGTCCCCGCTGCCCACATCAGACAGACCACCCAGGGGTCAATGGCCATTTTTACTGGTCACAGATTGCATTCCCTGAGCTGCCACCACCCTGGCCACTCAGCGCTCACACACAAGCTCACCGTCTGTGGTAATGACCCCCATACTTAGTGGCTGCCCACCCCCGTTTCTTCTACACAGCCACAAGCCCAAGACGGTCTTATCCTTCAATCCTGCCAACTACGCCAGCCCATCTCATTCAGCAGCCTGGATTGTGAACCCACCACCGTCTACAGGTAATGAGGTGCTAACAGAGAGGCAAGGGTTCAAATGCCAGGCTAACGCCAGGCCCAGTGCCCAGCATGGAAGGTTTGAGTGTTGGGCCTCATTTTACATAAACTGTGTGGCACCAGCCATCTATGGGCACAGCCTCGCCATTTTCACCTCTGCCCACCTGAAATTGGCTTAAGTTTAGTTGTTTTGTTAATTGGCCGTTTGACCAACTGCAGCTCCCTTTTCTATTTGGCGTCCCCCCACCCCACCTCATCAAATTGGCACAGCTGATAATTTTAGAGCCCTGCATGTCGTGGATTTAAATCGAATCGCATTGTAAAGTTGATGTGAAAGGCACTATACTGTACATAAAAAAGTGACTGGTGGTGCCACCCTGTGGCCGTCTCCGGTACTGCACCAGTACTCGGGTCAGGACAGGGGCTGCAGTGGGCAGGAGGACAGCTAGTGACTTGTCCACACATAGGAAGATGGCAACCACCAACCCACCAAAAGGCACAGACCTCCTCACAACATCGTGGAGCAGCACCAGCGGAGGACCACCAAACACACACCCGCTGCTGCATCAGGGGTCTCAATTGGGTTGACTTCCAGCTCCTGTAACCTCATAACTTGAGCACCACATGGAGGGCACAGGTGGTACTGGACAGAGGCTTACAGAGCCCTGGGGGTGGGCTGGACCCCCTATGCATCTAGACTGGAGTTACCAAAAGAGCACCCCTTGGTGTCCATGGCATGGGGTGGTGCTTTGGGACGAAGATGTGGAAGTCTAGGGCACAGAAATGGCACCCCTCACGTGTGTCCCTTAACCTCCATAAACAGCAGCCCTTGGTGGCCACCTATGGCACCAAATGAATTGACTGTCCCTGGGCTGAGGCCACATGGCACTAAAAACAAACACAACATAGGTGGCACTTGAAATCATCTTCAGAGAATGGGTAAGGTTGGTGGTCACTAAAGTGGCACCTAAAAGTGCCTCGCCATGAATTTCCAAAATGCCATCCAAAACCTCCACCCGTCTCAGCAAGCCCCCAATTTGAAGAAGGCACCTGAGATGTCCAGATGAGCCACCAGAGGGCGACAGAGCTTCACTGCCGTGGGTGGTTGGGGTCCTGAGCAGCTCACATTGTTGTGCCACAGCCTTGAACGGACACCAGGTGACACTCAAGCCCCCAGAATGACAAAGTACCTCCAGGAGTTTAGGGATCTTTGACAATTTATTAAAATAAAGTGAAAGATCCCACCGTCATGGGCACAGAGGGCCTTTGCTTTGGCTCAGCGATGGCTTGATGTGAAATGAGGAGGCCATCTGTAGAAGGTGGGCCAGCTGACCAAACTGCAGGCCATGAACTGCAAAGACCACCTTGCTGAGTTCAGAGATGGCACTGAGGCAGGGCACAGAATTGGAGGGTCTCAGTGGCCTCCCTAACTCATAAATCCAAGAACTCTGGAACACCTGCAGACCCTCTAAAGCTGAGTGGACCCTCAGGGCTTAGGAAGAGGCTGAGCTCCAGGGAACCTGATTGGGAGAAATGGGACAATCATCAGGGCGACACTCCAGAGCAGCGAGGCTGGACAACCCATCACTTGGAGTGGGCAGACGGGCACCTAAAGGACCCTCGGACTGTGAGAAACAAGTTCTGTGGTCTGATGAAAGCAAGATGGTGGTGGGCACAAGGCTGATGCTGAACCAGAGCCACCCTTAATGGAAACCTGCTTGGTGTGCTCTGGACCACCATCTGGGCCAAAGGGTCACAAAGCAAAGACAACACAGGACCCTCGGGGGTGTCCGCGAGCAGGAGGGACGCAACAGCAGCTGCCCACCTACGGCGGACCTGCGCACAATCGGCAGAAGACCCCAATTCAGGTGTGGGAGGCTTGTCACATCAAACCCAACAAGACCCCAGGCCGGAAGAGCTGCCACCAAACAGGACTGAGTAAAGGGTCCGAATCCTTGTGCCAATGGGACAGTTCAGTTCGCAATTGTGTCATTGTCAAATGAAGCCACACCACAACATGTGACAACAGGGAGGTGTCTGGAGACTTGGCCTCTTCTACTGGCGAGGCGGGAGTGGGTGGATTTGCCCCCCCATTGGCTCAGGTTTTCTTGCACAAACCCACCCTGCACAGACAGACAGGTCGGGTGAACGGGCGGCAGTGAAATCAGCCCAAGTTCGTGTTTGGTCACCCAGTGAAGGACTGGCACCATTTCCAGGGTTTGTCCCTCCCTTGTACCCTATGCAGGGCCCACCACGAGCCTGCTGTGGGACAAGTTAAGCTATCACATGACCCACCCTCGTGGCCTTCAATGCTACAGGACAGCTGACCACCAAGGAGGTGAACTGGCAGAAGTCATTCAAGAACACCTGGGAGCAGCGGACCACTTGATCACTAAACCCACCAACCTCAGGCTTCTCGTCACACGGCCTAAAGCGCAAATGCAGCGCAGTCCCAAACGTCCGTCTGTCTGTCTGTCCCGGGCCATCACTCGAGAACATGCGTGTTCCTTCTTTCAGAACCTGATGTTCAAACTCCCTTAAAACACAGACGGACATTTTTAACAAATCCACGACAAAGGAAGGGCGGGAGCGGTGCAGGCCGCCGAAGTCCAAGGATTGAACATAGACCTCGGTGTTAATGGGGTGGCAGCGCGCGGCTCTCCGTTACCTGCCACGGGGTACGAGATTCATAAAGGAGGGCTAACATCTGTTGGAATGAAAGAGCAGCTGGACGGAGACACAGAACACACTTGTCCTTTTGTTACGGTGGCCACTCGTCCAGGGTACTCGCATGGGACACACAGGCTGTCCCGTATCTCCATCGACGTTCAATAATAAAGTCCCCTGGAATCCCCCCATATCTGTGACACGCCCATCCCACATCTCAACCATAGAAAACGAGCCCCCCAACCTCAATCCCAAATGTGACTTCATGGAGTGTTTCTGCGATGGACTCCCCAGTCTATGGGCTCAAATGGACTGTGGTGAGGGTCCAGATACCTGTAAGGTGCCCTCTGCTACCCCCATTTGGCACTGGCTCAGTATGCTACAGCAGGAGGTGGCTTTGGTGTCTCATTAAAATGCACACTGTGCCAACCGGGCACACACCCAAGCTGGTAAGAAATGAAATGCCCTGGGCACCTGGCACCAGCCCGACTAGGGCGGTATGACGATGACGACCGCCCGCCCAATCCATGGCGAGCATCGGGACCCTGAACACGGACACACGACGTCACAGGACCACCGGGCACTTTGCACCACCGCGTATTTTAATCGCACAAACTGAGGAGGGCAGCCGTTCGTTTGATCCTTGTGGTCCCTAAGATGGCTCCACGTCACACTTCAGCAGCTCTGCAGTCTCCTTCATCCTGAAATGAGAAGCCCTCTTTAAAAGAGCCAGCCTTGGTGCCGTGCCCTGCCCTAAGACCCCCGACTCTCCTCTGTACTCACAGATGTCCGATCCTGTGCAGCCGCTCCCTGGCATGGCTCTGCACCAGAGACAGGGAGGCCGACGCTCCACGTGAAGAGCTTTGAGAGAGCGGCTCTTTGGCGCAGGCCTGCGGAAGACGACGGCAAATCAGTGGGAGCCGAGCGCCCGCCTGTGTATATCAGACATGGCAGCTTGTTCCTTTGACCCCGCGCTGGAATGTAGCTCAGCGGCTGCCAGTTACACTCACCTTTGAAACTTCTGTCAAAACAAGAGAATTGATGTGAGCTGCGTCTGTGGAGAGGATTGAGTCGTATCCACTTGAGTTATGATGACGGCTCTCTGGCGTCTTGGATCTCGAGTCTGAATCGGGGGGAGAGAGAGAGAAAATAAAACAAGAAATAAGCGCCATTGGATTTAGCGAGTTATTCCCTGCAATGGTACTGAAACACAATTCAGGGATTCACGTTTAGGGCGACCCCACGACTTTTTGCTTTAACTGCGGACACGTCAGTCCACCAGGCTCCACCTGCACTGGCAATACGGCCAACCTGGGGACAAGCGGGGGCACCGAGACGTCTGATCACTCGCTTTAACCCCAAATAGAAAAATGAAAGAAGCTCAGACGTTGCCATTCTGTGAACATTGGTAACCTTATGCCACCATATACCCACTACTCAGGTGCCAGGGTGCCTGCATCTGCTCCCTGAGCGAGTGCCCTACTGTGTCTCTGCCCACCTGTCTTTGGCCTTCACTTCATGGCACCCTCTGATCTTTGCGTTCCCATCAGGTTTGTGTGCTTTCAGAATTCAAAATGAGGAACATCACATCAAATACAAACTCACACCGACGATGTGCTCACTGAAAGGCACAATATAAAGTCGGACAGATTCATCTGCCTACGTTTGGTGTCCCCAAGGAGGAGGAGCCTGGGGTGGTCAGACCCGAGGACCCCCAAGCTTTTTATTCCCAACATTTCCTCCTTACATGGTCTGATCATCCTGGCCTGCGCCCCAATTCCCGAGTTTTAAACGCTTACCTTTGTCACAGCGGACCCTCTCCTCTACCGTCTGCTCCCTTAAGTGTATCTGATGGCCAGTGAGCGGTGCAGACGCGGGTTCAAACAACACTGGATGTTAAAGGCTTCTGTGTCACATGACTTGTCTGCTCGTGAGGAGACGTCAGGAACGAGGCAGCCGACGTGTGAATGCGACACTCAAGAAGCAGCATTTAAAGAACAGGAGGAAATACAAATGTGTTTGAATGTCTCAGAATAAGGACGTCAACACAGAAAAGGGGGCAGCTCACTAAAGCACGAGGTCAATTCAAACGAATAAGGAGAGGGGACCACCAGGACTAAACATCAATGACCACACGGTATGGCAGCCATCACGATGTGCCAACCTGGCTGCCAAAATGTAGCATCAGGTGGTCTTGTGCCAAGGCTGCTTCATCTGTGGGACTCTGAATGACAAGAAGGAGCCTGTAGAGTGTGTGGACACGTTGGGTATGGTGCCCCGCTTGTAACCCACCAACGCCACGGGGTTACCACTAAAGACCTGGAGCGCAGGTGCAGGACTGGGCCGGGCTGGGCTGTAAAGGCCAACATGGCACCTTGGCAGCAGAGGCCTGCTTCTTGTAAGTCAACAGGATGCAGTTAACAACATTAAAAACAGGATGAGGCCGAGTGGGAGAATTAGTGCGGAGAAGTTACTTTTTAATAGCAAACACGCAACTTTCACAGAGCTCGTGTTGGCCGTACTTGCCAAGGAGACTCGGCTCTCTTGATGCCAGATCTACCAGTCCATAGTAGTCAGCGGGACGCTCTGCGCTGTGGTCACCTGGGGAAGCCTACAACATCACAGGACGAACCCGGGGCAAACTGGAAGCTGGGGTAGAAAAGAGGATGGCGGCACAAATGGATGCCATCATGAAAAACCCCTCCAGGGGGCGCTCTCTCGAAGCACTTTCAGACGCGGTGGGCTAAGGAGTGCCTCCGAGGGTCTTTTCTGCCCGCTGCTGTCAGGCATTTCAATGTTTCCTCCCAGGACACTCAAGTTTACTTTTTGACACCGGAACAATACACATGTTCATTTATATTTATATCGATTGCGGGCGGCACGGTGGCGCAGTAGGTATCGGTGCTGCCTCGGAGTTAGGAGACCAGTGTCTGCATGGGTTTCCTCCGACAGTCCAAAGACATGCAGGTCCGGTGCATTGGCGATTCTAAACTGTCCCTAGTGTGTGCTTGGTGGGTGTCCGGCGGTGGGCTGGCGCCCTGCCCGGGGTTTGCTTGGATTGGCTCCAGCAGACCCCGTGACCCTGTAGTTAGGATATAGCAGGATGGATAATGGATGGATATCGATTGGTGCGTTGGCGGTGTTCTTTGTCCTACCCTGCTTTACGCATGTGAATTTCTCCTTAGCATTAAATCACACTTACTGCGTCCAATCCAATATCACTGGTGCAGCAGCCAGGCCTATAAAGTGAACGTTAAATTTAAATAAGCCTTTGTTTAGAACACAATGACACAGATAACGGGAGCCGACGTGTCAGTGGAACATTCAGGACATTCTGCAGAATAAGCTCAGACGTAAAGAGGTGGTCTGCCTACAAATGAGGCCATGGAGGCACACAGGCATCTACGCGCAGAAACACGGCCTCCAACGGCGGACAGAAAAGCACAAAGATAAGAGAAGGGTTCATTTTGTGTCAAATGCGCTGGCACGGCGGACCTTTTGGATCAAACGCGATGCTGCAGGATTTGGAGACGCCGAAGAAGTGCAGCGACACCTACAGCCAATCAGACAGCACAACAGGAGGGTCAATAACGTCTGGTGGTCCTGCGACAGCAGTGGCGGACCCCTTTGGCACATTGTTTGGTGTGGTGGGGGCAGCTGCTCATTCGGTCTCTGAGCACCCCCCCCGCGCAGGTTTACCTCTGGCTGGAGGTTTGATTCTCCTTTGTAACCATCAGAGGAGTAAGCAGGGAGTCCAGCGAATACGCGGAAAGGCCTCCTCTGTTTGTTATTCAGGTTCATCTTTACTGGGTTTGTATGCATATCAGGAGGACGATGTTTTGCTGGCGTTATTGCCATTTGTTCCTCTTTTTATAAAGACAGACCCTGCGTATGCCACTGAAGTAAATGTGGTGGTGTGCCAGCCTACAATACCAACGCACCCGACGTCAGCCTGACTCTACTATACAGGATAGAGATAAGCGCACTACCAGCGTCAGAAGTCATGTGAATATACACAAGTATACACGCACACACACACACGCGAAGGAGGGAGCCGAACAGAACCTCCGCTACGACAGTTTGGCTTCTCTGCGTCTGAATTGTTCCGTCAATCCGTTCTCTAAACAGAGCAACACCAGACACCACACAGGGACACCGCTACTCTCCAATGTCACTTATCATGGCGCTGCAGAGTGGCAACACGTCGATGTCTGTCAGGCGTAACTCCACAAATGGGGAACCTGAACTACTAAAATGACAACAGCCATTCAAAGAACTGCAGAGAACAAAGGCATCAGCTTGTACAGAAACGTCAAGCAGGCTCGCGGTCATGGCCCAAACCCCCTGAAGAGAGACGTACCCAAAGTGGTGTCCTGGTCCAGTTCAGCTTCAGGAGGTAAGGTGGGACTTCCTGTCACTCTGTTTAGGGACGAATCGTTCTGTAAATGGGAAAAAAAGAAAACTCAAGTGTGTGTGTGTGTGTGTGGAAAAAGTGACAGGTGTGGGGGGTCCAAGTGGCACCTGAACAGAGCGGGCCTTTTACAACAAAAGAGCACCATCATGGGGGGTCCCTTGTTTTTACATACAGCTCTCAACAAACGGCGAGCTCGGGCTTCATGTTTCAAAAGGACACATTCACTCACAAACAAAGCCTCTTTGCTGTCTTAAAGTCTTTCCCAGCAGACACTGGCAGGCCAGCACACACACTCTCTCTCTCTCTCACACACCCCCACACACCCCCAGCTGTGCGGCCGTACCTTCGTGGAGCTGAGAATCCACTCTGTTTCCAGGAGCACAAGTCGGCTCACCAGGTTGTCCCACTCCAGCCTGTCTATTATCACTTTTCCTTTCATCTCTTCCTCGACGACCCATAGCCTTTCCTCCATCACAGACAACTTCTGTATCTTCTCTTGACACTCCGAGAGCTGCTGTCGCAAATCCTGGAGCTGCGTATCTTCAGCCATCGCCTGTCAAACACAATCAGCTCTGTGAAGTCGCAATGGCAGCTGTATATCACTTTAATGGCAGGGCAGACGGCGTGAATATCCAGGCAGGCCGGCGGTACCCGAGGACGTGCACAACGGGGAGAGTCGCCCGACGTTTGCGTCTCCAGCGCCAGGCCTCTTACTCAACACCACGGCGGCCATCCGCCGACTTTACACAGAAAGATGGCCCCACCCCTCGCCCGACCTGCTCCAGCAGTAACCCACCCATGAGTGGCACCCAAGGCCAGCAGCAAAGCCTTTGGCTTGTCACAACTCTGGACTGGGATCGGAGCAGAGCTGGAGAAACACTTGGCTCAGTAAATGAATTAGAAAGGCTTTGAATTACAAGAATATCTTAAAAACGGACTCACCGTCACTTCACTACCACAGAGCGGAGGTACAGTCAGGCGCGAAGATTCAGCCGATGAGGTAAAGCATCCAGCAGGACGTTCAATGCCGTCGACCCCCAGAGACTGAGATCGCAGTACAGGGCGGCACACACTCACTTCCTGGACGCACGGAGCTTTAGTCGGCCTCGGCAGTAAGGAATCATCATCATCATCATCTACAAACTCGCTGTCACAATGTGACGAAGGTGAACGGGGGCGACTGTCTACAAAGCCAACCACATGTTTTTCCACTAAAGGTTTGGTCTGCAAATGAAAAACAAAAGAAGGCAAAGGTAGCAGACAGCCAGGGCTTTAGTTTGAGACACAACCGGCCACGGGGTGAGGGGGCAATGCAGCCATGAAGGACTTGACTGGCCAACTCACAAAGTCTAAAAGAGCAAATGACGAGGAGCCGCACGTGACCCCGACGCTCAAACCATCAGGGGCGATCACAAAGAATTACACTTGGGAGGTTCAAACAGCAGCACAACGAGTGAGGAGGAGGAATAAGGATGGCGATTACCTTGTAAGGGAGGTCAGGGAAGAGCCTCTCATGCCCACCTTGTGATGGGGCACTGCTGGGCACACTTGGAAGTCTCTTCTTCAGCTGGGATTTGGACTGTAAAATAAATACATTAAAAAAAAAAAAAAAACACACAAATGTCAAAGGAGATTTAGAACGTGCATCTCACACACACACACACACACCTTAAGCTGAACGCCGTCTGTTAAAGTTTAGCAAGTCTAACATCAAATCCGCTAACCTCAAGGACAGCCAAGCTACTAGAACATCCATTGATATTACGGAGAGCCTTAGGGTTAGGGTGGAATCCAGCGAGCGTCTGTCTGCGCAAACCGACTTGGAATCCAAGGGCCCTTTCAAAATGAGCTGTAATTAAATGACGGACCCCCAAAACAGGAGAGCTCACAAAGTGACTTGTGCTGGACTGTTGAACAAAGCAGATACAAGAGCTTAGGAAGCCATAACCTACCTGTGTGTGTGTGTGTGGACGTCCGCCCTGCTGAAGAGTGGTCAGGTGAGAGCAGGCCATGGAGTCCAACTCACCAACTCAAGTTTGAAGGTCTCCCAAGTCCTGCTGTCCATCACACTACTTGGTCGCTCACTCTCTGTGTGCGTTTGTGTCATAAAATGAGATTTTCTCCCATTTCAGCCAAACCTGCCCTTAAGATGTTCCTGGCAGGGTCCGTGTTTTGGATGAAGATTTCATTGTAAAGTGACAGCTTGGACCACCCCCTCTTAATTGCCTTCCTCTTGTCACACACCTCAGTCAGGTGACCTCTTAAAGGCTGGTCTCCTTCATGGCACCCCAAGGGTAGTCCTGTAACATCTCCAGACCTTCTCCTCTAGTGCCGTTATGTCCTTTCTGTAATGCGAGCCCCAAAGTGCACACACAACTCCAGAGGAGGCCTCACTATTGGTGCTCATCAGCTTATGAAGGACCTCCATACATAGACAGCAATGGCTCCTGCGTACTCTCTGGATGTCCAGTAGGACTCAGCTGCTTTTCAGAAGTTGTATTTTCATGTCTCACGTGTAAATTTCCTACATCAACACTTCAGATGTCCTCATCCACTAACCCACCCAGGGCCTTATTCCGTCCAGGAGCCTCCTATTCTTCATCATTTGCCATTCTATCTCACGTGGTCAGCTTGTTCTCATATTTTAAATTTTGTCCCCGATGGCCACCGCCTCCAACACCATGGAATTCTGATCACATTCCTCCCATAAGCCTTTGCTCGCAGTGCTTAAGCAACATTCACACCCACCTGAACTTCTTCTAGTTTGACCACAAGCCTCTCACGCTGGGCCTGAGCCAAAACCTTTTGAAACTTCAACCATAATGTCATCTGCGCCTCCTGACCGTCTGCTTTCGTTTCTTCCTCACACAGTTCCACCATTGAAGTCAAACATGGGGTGCCCATCTAAAACCCCTGCTGACTGCCTGTTCGCATTGCTTGATGCACAATCATTTAAATAAGAATTGCTCTCGCTTCAGAAATCAGCTGCTAATTGTGTGCCACATGCCATTAATAAGCTAAACGGTTTATGAAGGGACCAGCAAAGTGCAAAACCAGAGCACTACAGACCCCGAGATCTGCCAGTGAGGGGCCGGCCCTGAACTGCCAGCTTTCATGGCTTTTCACCTTCATTGGCAGTCATCTTGAGTTTTTTGCAGTTCCATTATGCACCAGTAGGTGTCGCTATAGGAATACGTATACACAGCAGGTAGAGGAAGGCATTCGACTCCCATCACAATTCCTGGCCCACCACTGACGGTGGAGGTAACGGTGCCCAGTGGGCAGAGAGCACAGGTTCAACTCCACAAGCGGCAAGTCTGTGTCGAAGCGTAAAGGGGGTCACAGGTGAACAGGACTGCGTTTCAAAGAAGAAAAGTAGAAAGTTACTTATGGCTAAGAGAGTCTCCTCTGTGATGATGACGCTCCCATGACTGGCACACAGCCTGGCACCGCTTGATACTTTCTTTTAATGAAGAGGAGATTCCTAACAAGACAAACCACAGGTGATTTTGAAGGCGCTGCCTCAGCCCCCCCAGAGTCAAGGCTTCATATTGTTGTAGCCCAGAGTTTGGACGTCTGCATCAGGGACTCCAGACTCCCCTAAAGAGAAGCAGGTTAAGTTAACAAGCAAGTGTGGCCCAAGATGGCCAAGCGTTACACACACCACAAACAAAGATGGGCGATTTGTGTTCGTAACTGGGTGGACGCCTCCTGTGTCTCGGGTCACTGGTACCGATCACGTAAAACAGAACTCACGTAGAGTAGCAGTAAAGAGAGCGTGCCTCAGCCACCAGGGCAGGCAGCTCAACGCCTCCGGTGACAGGATGACACTTCAGCCCAAGGCCCAACGAGAACACGTCCTCCGGTCAGGCAGCCGGAGCAGCAGGTGAAGGCCTCCAGACTACGACTACACGCAGGTAGGGCTGCTTTGGCTCGGACTTGTGGTGCCACCGCGGGCCTCAGACTCCCACCATATTATTTAAAAGCTGCTATAAAAGCAGAGCACAGAAGGCCCTTTTTCCACATGCAAGGGAGTTTTGTGTCGGCGTCACTCCCAAGGTCCAGAAGGGAAAAACACACAAGTTAGGGAGGGATAAAGAGAAGCTCAAAGACAAACTTAAATCATTTAGATGAGAGCTCGCCAGTCCAGCTGGCCACATCGGTTAAATAGGAGGTGTAAACGACACCTGCTAGCAACACAGAGCGGTCACGTGGCTCCTCTTCATCGGTCAGTGCTGTAACGTATGCTCACCCGGGGACGCGTCAGTGACTCTAAAAGGTAGCACCTCATCACTTTCTGCCCCTCGTGTGTCAACCCCGAGTTTGCTACCCTCTTAACGTGGCTCAGTGAGACCCTTAGTGTAATCCTGACTGGGACGACGAGACTCCATTTTAACAAACTCCTGAAGCAAAAATCTCAAATCTCCTAACTAAATGCACCGCACAGGAGAGCAGCCACGTGTTCTTCCAGCTAGGCTGGCACTTTGGGGTGAGAATTGTGAGCGCTTTACTCGCATTCGAGTGACGTCATCTTGTGTCAGTCCTTTCACAGCCACCTTCACCAGATCATGATGATGATAATCTATTTATATAAAATGGGGTCCTGTGCAAGTAACACGACAAGATGATGTTATCATTTAGCAAAGGCTTCGAGCAACTGCTCCGACTCTCACCCTTTAATAAGTCAATTACCTGTCAGCCCGGGGGTCTTCAACATACTTTCAAACAGATACACATCAAAAAGACGCGACTTAAATCAAATCTGGGGTCAGAGTGTCATCAGAAGGCCCCGAGGCCACCATATGTTACGATGGGAACATCGCAGGCCAGGCATCTAAATAGGCTACTCTGCCACACGTTCACAAGACCACCTGGCACACCCGCTTCAATAAACGACTTCTCCACTCTCTCCATTTTGGGTCTCGGACCCTGTAGGACTAGCACTTCTGCGCACAGACACACAACTTAGATATTAGGATTGGGTAATAAACCAGCTGGCCAGGTGTAAAGGAAGTTTCACCAACATGCTAAAAAATCAGCGCCAACACTTACTGACACACGCCAACATGAAACAAGTGCCATCAAAAAAGCAAACCTGCGACTGCAAAAGGAAACCCGCAGTGTGATTTTCTGTTTGTGGGTTTCTTTCTCGAAGTCAATGTCTGTGTGTGGACTGGCAGGTCCTCGTATTACCCAGAGGCTGACGGACGACTCGACGCTGGCTCCCACGCCACGGCTCACGGTCTAAAGTTGGCGATTTCAAATTTCTTTAAGGCCAATTGCAGGCTTCACTGCCTAGTAAAACAGTCGCAAATGTCGTCAAGTGGACAGACGAGGCCCAAGACAGAGTAATCCAAATCAAAACTGGGCTCATATTCTGTTTGGGAACAAACCGTAAAGTGAGGTGGGTGCACGTCATACTGTGACCTTTGGCTATGGCCACCTCCAGACTGCAGGGCAGCTGCTGGCACCTTTACGTGGATTTCCAGCTCAGTGTCACATCGCTCAATGCAGGACCCTTTTGTCACACTTACTAATTCCTTGTGCTTATTGATCAGGTAGGTGATGATGTCACAGGTTATCGCGATTCTCCTTTCTGCATATCCACTCTGGAGAAACTGCTGCTTTGATAAGACTGGTTTATAGTGAAAGTGGTCCCGTAGCACCTGAAGAGAAAAGAAAAAACGTCCCAATTCAGTGAACCATTGGGTGTGACAAGTGCATCGTCGTCAAATCCAAGGCACAATCCAAATTCCATAACCACTAAGTGCCCATAACACGGGGCATCAAGCCACCTTGTAGGATATCCAGAGAAAACGGAACTGGTCTCAGCAGCAAGTCCTGGGGGACGCCATGCCCGCCATCATTTGCTAAGCTGGCACGGTTATTATCTGCTTTACTTCCAAATAATCCAACAGAAGCCCTGCGATGAGCCACGTCAAAAGCTGCACGTAAACCCAAACTAACTTTACGACAGCCATGAACTGGTACCCCTGAACTGGCACAGCGGTGTTCAAAGTTCAATTCTGCTTCAGTTGGGACAGAGCCCAGCTACCAACGATCATGAACTGGGCAGAGGATGGCATCTGTCATACAGACAAGTGTCGACAGCAACGTCTCTGACCCCAAGTGAGCAGTGGCAGAGAGAAAGATGGAAGATCAGAGTGGGGGCAAAGGCCTAGGAAGGAGCCGAGCAGTACGTGACGTAAACCGAAGGGAGGCTCAGCCCAAAGTGAATTTCTAGAACAGATGATGTTAAGGGAACACAGAACTGGTAAAGTGTGACAAAGTGCAATTGTGTATTAAAGGCGACACTCCACTTGTGCCCAGATTACACCCGCACTAGTGTGTGTGTTCAGGGGCCTCACCATGAAAAGAGCAGCCACAAATGCGAGTGCGCGTCGTCATCGGCCAACATCCTCACACAGAGCACTCGCCGGCTGGGTGGGTTCTTAATACTAGTTGGGTTCCATGCCCACCTTGGACCATGGATAGGTACTCTGTGTGTGCCTTTGTGCTCAAATTAACACAATTCGTTTATTTGTAGATTGGTCTTCCTTCAGACCGCCATACCACTGCACTTGTAACAGAAAATGGCCAACAGTCAGACACTTCATACCTCATCAAGAAAAACTCCAACGTATCTCGAGGGCAATCGCTCCTCCTGCAGAGCCTCACAATTCAACTGACTGGGGTGCGGCCGATTCTGAACACGTCCATAGCAAACAGCCAGACAGACGGCCATTCAGCTTTCGCGCTGCGCGCTACGAATACGGAGAATGAGCCCTCGCACTTCACCCTGTACTCCTCCTCCTGCTCATTCAACGTGAAGTGCCAGTCACCCAGTTTAATCTGCCAGGCAGGCTTAGAGCGACGGTCTAAACAGGAGTCTGACGACGCCATCCCCATGAAGTATAAAAACTAACGTTCACCTCAAACAGCAATAACTCAGCGTTTTCCACTTATGTAGGGAAGCGAAGATTGCAACAAGACTGCGGCGATCAGCCATCTCCCTCTGCAATATGCTTTTCTTGCACGGATTTCGACATCACAAGGAAGTGGAGCTCACGTTCTGTAAAATAAATCCGCGCGGCTTACCTTATAGACGCCCTCAACTAAGCGCAGGTCATTTTTTCCGGTGAGTTCGACTCCACACTCCACAAAATGCTCAGCCAAGAGCAAAGAAAAGGAATTGAAAGCGTAGCTGATGATGGGCAGAACGGACACTGGATCTCCTCTTGCCAACCTACAAAACAAATTAGACCAACAGCAGTTCTGAACGTTGAACCAGGAGGCACAAATCAGATGACACAAACTGAATGGATGTACAAAAAAAGAAAAGTCACTCCCTTGAAGCTGAAACAAACAGCTAAAGAAATTCTACATTTGCATTTAACATGGAACTCCAAAACTCCTCAAGTCGCTTGTCACGTGATGGGCCTGGCACTGCCTGCTGGACACTTTAGAACATTCGAACACTCGAGACGAGAACAGGCCCTTCAGCCCAACAAGGCTCGCCAGTCCTCTCCACTTATTACATCAAGTCGAGTTTTGAAAGTCCTTAACGTCTTTCTGTCCACCACACTACTTGGTCGCTTATTCCAAGTGTCTATCGCTCTTTGTGTAAAGAAAAAACGTCCTAATGTTTGTGAGGAATGTCCCCGTCACAAGTTTCCAGCTGTGTCCCCGTGTTCTTGATGAGCTCATTTTAAAATACAAGTCTCGATCCACTGGACTGACTCACTTCATCATTTTAAACACTTCAGTCATCAGACACTTATTCACACCAAGAGCACAGTAGTCAGGACTCCAATTCCCAGCATGCACCTTTTCTCTGCCTCAGTAAAATAAGTTTACAGGGTGCGTATTGTGCCATGCACAGAGTACAGTCAAAGTTTGATATGCAAGGGCAAATGTCACACGTCACCATTCTCTGGTGCCATCATTAACAAGTCCAACAGCCTGTCCTCAGATCTTCTGTGTGCCAGCCTACTGTGATAACCCAACAGCATCAAATTACACAGCACATGCTGGATGTTAGCACAGAGACACTCGCAATAAAAGCTTTACGGCGCCACAGAAACAACTTTCAACTTGTAGCATATTTAGGAAACAAACGACCACTCAAATGGGTGCGTTGGCGCATTGACAGGAGTGGCATAACTCACTGCTGGCACAAGTGCACACTGGGACTGCTGGTAGGCTGGCTGACAGGATATCACTGGAGCCTCCAGGAACGAATAAGAGTGCAGCTCAGAGCTCACCAGGCATCCGACTTACTGCCAGGTTTTTGTCGACCTATCTGGGCATGGCTACCCTTTATAGGCAAAGCACAAAGAATTAAGATACAGAGAAAGGGAAATGGGACTTTATGGACAAATTTAAGGTTCAACTTGATTGACAAGCACTCCATCCTGTCCCCATAATTCTGACACTTCTTCTGAGGTGCCCTGCCCGAGTTTTCATCCCAAACGCTTTTTATTTTGACCGCCCATCTTAACCTGCAGTACTGATGACCTCAAGTTTATGGACTGTGAACAAAGAAAGAAACTAAAAGGAGGGGACATCCCACCAAAGTGCGTGCTGGGTTGATGGACTTGGCAGTGATCCAAACAAAAACGTTTCTATATACCCATCTCTCTATTATATTTTATATATATATAGTAATCTTTTAGTTAGCCAATAAAAGGTGTCATTTTGCTTGACATTTCACTACTCACGTTATATATAAGATCTGTGTTCCAAGTCGCAATCTGATTGCATGGGTGGTCACGCATGTGCTTGGTCTACCAGTTGGCAAACATCCACCATGGTAAAGTATGCAACACACACACACGCATATATATATATATATATATATATAAAATCCTAAGCATAAAAAAGTGTACCAATCTTCTGTGACGTTTTTATGTCATACTTGCTTATTTTCAAACCTACATCAATATGTTTGGCATCCTTCTTTTGAGAACATCCTCCGACAGCAACCTCTCCCAACCACCCAGGTACAGTTTGGTGACCCACATGACGGAGCACCGGGCCACAAAGTAAAAGTGAGGACTAAGAGGCTCAGGAACAAAACATCGACATTTGGGTCCACAGCCAGTAAACTCCCCAGACCAGGGGTGGCGAACTCCAGGACTCGAGTGCCGCAGTGGCTGCAGGTTTTCATTCTCACCATCTTCTTAATTAGTGACCAGATTTCTTTTAATTCACTTGACTCAGGCGCCATAGTTGTTTCTTTGTCTTTAATTAGCAGCCAAACAATAATAAGACACAAAACAAGCCACCACATGAACAGCTCCCCTGTGCCCACCTCCCAGTATCTGAAATTAAAGAAGTGATGGTCTCGGTAAGGTTGATCTCTCAGGACACCAAAACACTGACATTGGTGCTCTTAGAATGAGCAGAAAAACAACAAGAGTGGCAGAACGAGAGCAGCAACAGGCCGGGTTATTAAATAACGACTTTAATTAACAGCAAGAATTGGCTTCTCATTAAGAAAGCAACTGGAGTGAAATTGGTTGGAGTTTGAAGCCCCAGTTTAGCTGGTCGTCTCATTTCTGCTTGGCTGTCATTTAATGAAGAAAGGAATCCACGCAGAGGGCCGAACTCTCCTAACAGGGCTATTAAAGTGATGGAGAACAAGTTAATTAGCAGTGAAAACTGGGCACCGATTAGGAAAAGGGTTAGAATGAAAACCTGCAGCCACTGCGGCACTCGAGTCCTGGAGTTTGCCACCCCTGCCCCAGACCTTAATGCCATTGAGAACGCAGGGGGATAAACAAAAACCCACCAATTCGGATTATGTAAGAATGGGTGGCTGCCATCAGTCAGGATTGGGCCCAGAAGCTGATTGCCAGACAGCATGCCAGGGTGAATTGCAGAGGCCAGCACTGTAAATCTGGACTCTGTGCCACATAAACTTCATGTCATTGTCCATAAAAGTCATAAAATTTCTCAACTGCTTGTCATTCTACTTCAGTAGACCAGAGAACCATCTGACACAAAGATCTAAAAACATGGAAGCAGCAGACTTGGTGAACACCAACACTTTGGGTCAATCATCAAACTTTGGGCCACGACTGCATTTTCCCCAATCGTGACATAAGCAGTGACAAAAGTCTCAGGGCCTACAAGGGAAGGCTGGCATTGACACATACATCACATCCAAAGCGGTCCTCTTCAGTATCAGGTTTTCTGGCACATCTAGAGCTCGATACCCTGCAGTAGGCGGACCAAGTGGGATGCCAAGTACAGACAATACGACTGTGGGGCTCAGGCACTGAATTTCTACCCCGTCATGGGCAAGCAACAGGAAAAATAAAATCTTTCCACATGTGCCTGAAGAGCAACTATGAAAGTTGGCGAGAGTTTTAAAACGCATCACACAAAGCTCAAGTGCTAAAAGTGCATCAGGGCAGCAGAGGATGCTTGCCATGCTGTCCCTATTGTCATTATGGTATGGTGTTCTTTTACAAGCCTCTGCCACCCAACATTTTAGTTGTTAATAAAAAAAACAATTCAACGCTTCTGATTCGTTTGTCTTGGGGGTAAACCCGACACTAAGGTGGTTAAGAATCAGGGGTCACGTGAATATTAGTGAAATGACGCTTTGGAATAACAGACGCCATCGTCGCTGGCAGGACCTCTCGGAGGCTGACGACTTTGTGTTCATTCTCAAAGTGAAGTGAATTGAAACATAAGATGATGGAAATGGGCAAACTAGTAAGGAAGATAAACAGCAAAAGGGGAATTCAGGGAGGACCGAGGCGAGGAAGACAAAGGTGTGCGGCCTTGTGTTGCGTGTTAAAGGTCGTGAGGCGGGGAAATCAATCCAACACGCAGTCTGCGTGCAGGACACAGGATGTGATGTGAAAAAGGGTCTGCAGGAAGCGAGTTCAACGTCGGAGTCTACAAAGGGTGTGAATGGGGAGCAGAACGCTGATGGAGGAGGCGGAAACTGAGATGCTGGCAGCAGATTTGCTTTGAGAAAAAAAGTTCAGGAAAGTTCTGCTGCTTGGGCGACATGCCGAGTGCAAACTGAGCTGCAGGCCCACAGCGTTAGCAAAAGTCAGAGGGGTATGGTGGGAACTGCCCCCCAATCGGACGTCTAAAGGAGCCTCTCTGTGCGAGGACTCGCAAGGGAATGAGAGATCACCGAGGAGAAAAGGGCACACAAAGAAAATCGACAAAGAACAGGAGTGAGCGAGAGACGGAGAAATTAAGAGAAAGTCTTGGCGGGGAGGAGAGAAAGTGATGGAGGTGCAGCCAAAGGCAGAGGATGATCAGATGAAAAGGTACACCAAGATGGAGGAGGAAAGGATGAGGTGAAGAGGATGCCAAAGACGACGCAGGCGGAGGGGATATCAAATGATATGAAGAGACACCTCACACAATACCTGGGGCTGCACAGAGTGGACGACAAACATTTGGAGACAACCAGCTAACCAGGGCAAACTGGGAAAATGAGTCTCCCACCTTCGGACCTTGTCAACCTTCAGACACGAGCACCGATTAAAATGTGTCTCTCTGTAATCAGCGCCACCACCGCCAGACAGTTCAAGTGTGTTCTTGCTTACCCAGGGTAGTCCACCTCTCTAGAATAGTTAATGGAGCGGAGCAGCTGGTCGAGTTTGCGCAGACAGCCTTTCAGATCTCCTGTAGCCATCGGTACAACCAGGAGGTCGGCCAGGAAAGGTGTTCAGAGGGCCTGCGATCTGTCAAAAGAAAACCTGTAAATAGGAGAGCTGGCAAACATACTGCTTGTAATCGTCAAGCAGAGGTCAGCTATGGATAAACCATCATTTATTAAATATACGAGCCTTAAGTGGGCACACCACTACAAAGTAAACAGACCACAGTGAGGTATCGGCACCCACCTCCTGAAGATCAACTCCGCGTCTCAACCAGGCCACCTCCGTCCGTCTGCCTGCCTGCACAGCACTTGTGTTACCGTCTCACAAGCACTGGATTACCTCGCCGCTCTAAACTGGCAAGTGGGTGTGTGCCCCGTCGTCAACTGGCACCCCATTGTGTTCGGTATTTGGTGTCAGCCGTATTGTCCGACGGTCTAGCGACAAAACACATGGAGCTCTACCTGAATACCTGCAGAGTCACAAACAAACTACGACTGACGAGCACAATAGCGCCCATCTTACCACACCAGCTCAGCTTCAAGTTTTTTTTTATTAATTTTATTACAATCCATACATAGTAATCAAGTTTTTACAAAAAAAAGAAAAAGAATTATGTTAAGAACAGATCGATCCCCACCCCTGAGACAGAGAGAGCAAGTCTGGTGATGGGGTCAACACTTTGCTATCCGGTGATGGCAAAAGGAGAGAATTTTAGTAGGGTGTCTGTGAAGTTCAAACAGCACGATGTGGGTCCTGTTACAGGCCTCGAGCCTACCGTTTTGGTGCCGTCGCCATCTAAATATCCTTCCAGAACCACAGGACACATGTCTAACAATAGCAGGCCTAGAAATCGTTAAACTGAACTGGGAGTCTCGCAGGAGTGGTTTGTGAAATACGGCATTTATTTCCAATATACACTTAGACACATAAACATAACGGACAGCTTCTAGAGCCCATGCTGAATGGCAAAAGAAAAACTGAAGACGCACACCGAGTCCTGTAAAGGACGACCTTGGCAGAGGCGCTCAGTCGCCCCCATAGCAGTCTGTCTGTCTGTCCGTCTGTCTACTTCATTAAGCCCGATGTGTTCAGTTTCAAATTCAATATGCTCACTTGATTCAACTCCCCGTTCATTTACAATCCCACATACAGTACGTTACTCTGTTTGAGTGCACATCATTGTAAAGTACGATCAGTTGTACTGTAAACATGTGTTTGGAGGATTTCCCGCAGTATCACTGCAGTACCGTATGGAGCATCCATAGCCATGTTTTGTTTGGGTGTCGGAGTTTAAAGACACCCCGTTAACGACACACACACACACGATTCGGCCGACACCCCCCGGGGCCCAATGCCCTGCCTGGGGTCGCGAGTCAGAGGGTTAATAGCCCGGCTGACGAGCACAACGAACGAACGTGCTAAACGTTTGTATCCGCGGTACATTAAAGGACAAAAAGAGGAAGACGGGGTGCAAGGCGACGAATTACATCGCTGGCGCTCAGTCACCGACACTTAAAGCCTACGAAGTTTTCGGCGGATTAGTACAACGGGTCGTGAAGTTCAAACCGCACGGGGCTCGATCCTCACTTTCTGTTCAAGTGACGACATTAAAGCGTTAAACATTACCAAAACAACAACATACACACAAACTCTGTTGCAGATAATTGTCTCGTAGTCCCAGCCTATCCCAGCCTACATACCCGCGGCTTGCTGCAGTCGGACTTCTTCTTCGGGCTTCACGTCCCTCGAGCTTTGCGTTTTCGGTTTGTTTTTGCCGGCTTAACTGCTCAGTTGCCGCTAATTGGTGAAGTGGGCGTTAGGAATGGCGCGGGTTTCGCCTTCCGCACATTCGACACGGCTGGAAAAAAAAGACTCAGTTTAGGGTGCAATGTATTTATGAAATGCAATTCAGTATCATAACTGAACCCGATAAAATATTATATTAATTTTTTAGTGCGTATTAAAAGCTGGATGAGTTATCTGAGAAGTGAACGAATTCTATTTACTTCAATTGCGAGTAGCGACTTGTCTGTATAGTTACCCGATCTACGCATGCGCGCGAAACTGGTAGCGACAACGTCATCTCTTAAGACGTTCGAGAGGGAGACGCTCTGCTCGGCGGGTGGCAGAGGAAGTGACGGGAGAGGGCGGGGCTATGGGCGTTAAACGCGCTTTGTTTACTGCCCCGCCCACCCGCTAGTTTTGCTCCACTGTTGCTGACCAAAGTGGCGGGCGGCTGTCAGCTTTGATGTGAGCGCTGCGAAAAAGTGGCCGAGCCGGCGAGGGACCTTCGTGCGAGGAGCTTTTTGTTAACACCCGACACTGAATCGTCGCGGCGGCGGCGGTGAAAGAAGTACAGCGCTGAAGCGGTAGGTGGTGCGAACGAGAACCGGCCTGATTGTCACTCCGTGCGGGCCTATCGCTGCTGGCCACCGGTTTGGGGAGCGAAGGAAGGCCGGAAGTTTGGCATTTTTCGTGGAGGAGCGGAGGGAGGATTGTCCCAAGTGCTCTACCCCGACGTTGTCTCATTTTTACTCCGTGACAATTTGTTCACGCTGTCCAGTGACACAAGTTTGTGGCTCAATGTAAAGATGAAGTAAGCAGGCTCTGCGATAATTCGGCAATGCTTGGCATTAATTAGCGTTCTTATTGTGAAGGGCATCGGTTCGGCTTAAAGTTCAACGAACAATGGCAGCGGCCCCGGGGGACACCAGTGGTATTCCCATCAAGATGATGCCTTTATTGGCCGAGCAAACGGAAATGTCAAGTTGCCCACCCCTTCCACAGCTTGTTTTGTTGTGTTTTTTTGCCCGGGTCCCTTCTGGAGTCCAGGATGGCTTTGGAATCTCCCTGGCAGAGCAGCAGCCACCTCTGTGGTGTTCAAAACTGGGCATGCGAAGCCCACCACAGCAGTGGTCCCACTGTCCCCACCTGGGCTCCGTGTGAGTGCTGATATTAAGTGGGGGGTGTTGTCTGCCCAGATGTCCGTTATGTGCTACCTGATGTCTTATTAGTGTGTCCAGTTACTTTGGAGACTCTCTGCACAATGGCTGATATTTGTGAAGTCTAAACTTCTGTTCATTTGAAATCCATTGTGGTGGCGTACAGAAGGAAATTACCAAACTGGACTCAATTACCAAATACTTGTGGGCCTCACTGTAAACTCAACAAAACTCTCAACTTTGTAATCCTTGACGACGGATTTAGACGAGTGCGGTGGGTGGCTAATAAACCCGAATGGAGGGCCGGGATTCCAGATCAGCGCTTGGCTGATGTTGGGCTGATTTCCAAGGTCCAGTAGATGAGCCAGCAGCCTCACCCCGGATGAGCACAGAAGTTCATTCTGATTGAGTGCCTTTGAAGGGGTCGCATGACGTGAATCCCCCCATTTCATTCTGTCTTGGCCCCTTGAAGTGGAACAGCAAACGGGCACAGGAGTGTCGGGACGGGAGTCGCGTTGCTTCTACTGGTGCTGTTGGCGTATTTAACAAAATCAGAAGCGGCTCGACACCCTAAAGCTGGAGTTTAAGGGGCTCCACGTCACAAACTCTTGAAAGTGAGACCCCCTTGTGTGACGTGCTGAGGTGAACGTCCGTCTCTCCCTCCGCTGGTTCACTTGATTTGCTCGCCCTCAGCCTTTGGTCTTTAAATCTCCAAAGTGGCCTAGCAGTGGGGGTCCTTGTTTCAGTTTATCTTTTTTCTGGAGGTCTCCTGCTCTTCCTCATCCAGGTGGGATTCTCGGTTATTCTGCACTCTTCCCACATCCCAGAGACCTGCTGGCAAAGTGTCTGCTGATAATTTGTGCCATGCCCTCGATGCCAGCCACTTGAATGAAATATTCCTGATAGTCTCCATCATCTGTAGTGTGCCCATCTTCACCACTGGTGCACAGAGGATGGCATAGCCCTGGCACCTCTGAATAATAAAAACTGCGCACCAGAAGCCCATTTATAGTCTACAGAGGCTGCTGCACCGTCAAGACTGACCTTCACTTAGGACTCCATGCCAGGGTGTATTGCTGGATTTTTGGACTCCCTAACTCCGCATGACCAGACTGGCAGCATCACCGTATAGCATGCCAATCCCTCTACTATGGCGGTGTGCTCAGACTCGGTCCCAAGCCCATCATTAAATCGGCTGGTGGTGCCACTATTACAGTAACGAGGCCTGCCTGCTTACCCTGTGGTGCCAGGACAGCCGTCTGACCATAATGCCCACAGAAACTTGAGGAGGCAAATCTTGGGTCTCCCTGCCTTTGACTTAGGAGGACAGCAGCTTTACATTTACGTGTATTTGGTTAGCTGACACTTTTATCCAAAGCGACATACAAAGGAGGTGATCATAAACGCCAAGTCAACATCAGTGATGCTGTGGAGAGGATGAGCAGCTCCTGGGGTCCCCGTCACCGATGGACCGGAGCAGGCAGAAGACGTCGTGTCGCTGGGCATGAAGGCTCACCTGAGCAAAGCTGTGACTTCCTGGTGTGGCACCTACTCGGCTCAAGGTGGAAAAGCACTGCAGGGGTGGTGAAGGTGGCACAGAACACCACTGTCACCCTGCAGTTCTGTGTTTGGCACATGTACCACACACCTCCACAGGATGATGACAGAGCTTGGCCATCCTGCACCGTCACTTTATTACCAGGGCTAGCAGAGGGCACAGGAGCGCTGACACTGGCACTGCTTGATTTGGGGACACACACACTTCTAATAAGTGACACACACACTGCGGTGACCCTGCTGAAGTGAGGCTTTGAAGTGAAAGCAAGTGCAGCCGCTTGTTGGCCTTGCCAGGGGTGCGCTGAAGTGACCACTCCTGAGGGCCCCTCAATAAAATGCCAACTGATGGGGGGGCCAGCGAGGCAGCATGATGAGTGTAGGTGCCACCCCAGTAGATCTGATTGAATGTCCTCCTTGGCAGGTGGCTTTTGTGTTGCGCTTGTCTTGGACACGACTCGGGTGCCCTAATGAAAGGCGGTGACAGACAGACAGGCAGGCGGGTGACCAGACGCCTCTCACTCGTCATCGTCACGCTCTGATTCTGGTCACTGGCTCGACTTGAGACCACACAGCAGGTTGTCCCGTTGCAGAGGATGGCACATAGTGGTTGGCTCTGAAGTGCTATACCAGTCTGTAAATGGCACCTGGGCACAGCATGGGTGTGACAGAGTAGTGGCCTTGTCCTCAGAAATATGGACAGGGACACAAAGCAGGAGGGGAGTGGCGACGGTCATGCTGGGTCTGGGCAGCAGCTCCTAAATTGTCACTAAGCGACACCCAAGGTCACCCTCCTTAGACGAGGACTCGGGGTTGTTTCCTGTGGTGCCTCTCTGCCCGACCCGTTTCCACTGCGCCATTCAGGTGAAGATTTGAGCTCATAGGATGGCATCTGGTCCTTGTGGTCCTCGTCCTGTGTGGCTCATATGGCGAGTACCCTTTAGAAGAGCACCTGGCACGGGCCTTTGTGGGTGCCCGGGTGGCCAATGTGAAGGAGGTCTCTCTCTGTGTAATCGGCTTTGCCTTTGCTGCCGTGTGCCCAACTGGCATGACCTATCCGTCACCACCTCTGAGAAGGGCCGAGGGTCTCCGCATGGCACCTGCCCCTCAACTAGCCTTTTTTTCTTTCCTGTCGCAGGTCTTCAGATGGGTCAGCTACTGTGGCGGGTGGCCAGAAACCAGCAGCTGCAGCAGGAGTTTGCCGAGCAGGGCTACCTGGTGCGAGAGCATGGCAGGAGGAGCACCTGCCAGGCCGATGCCATGCCCCTCCGCAGGCCTGCACCCGTCGGGATCGACCTCTACCAGCTGCTGAAGGCCAGGAAAGCCAAGGAGGAGCAAAGCTTCATCGACTTGGAGAGGCTGCCACCCGAGCTGAGCATCACCATCCTGTCCTACCTGAATGCCACAGATCTCTGCCTGGCATCTTGTGTATGGCAGGACCTGGGCAACGACGAATACCTCTGGCAAGGGTAAGCGAGGCGTGTTGGGAGTTCATGAAGCAGAGGGACAGAAAGGGGGTCTGGTGGGGATGACGAAGCAGGCGGTCGTCCGGGAACAGGTGGCCTTCACTGCCCACTGCTCTTCAGGCAGACCACTACGGAGTGGCTTTTACAGTAGAGACCCACCCTTTAAATTTGTAAGCAAGGCTGGCACTGTTTGTCTTGTCTCTTCATGCCAACTCAGTATCCAGATGGCGCCATGCCGCTCATCACCAGAGGTTTAGGACGAGGGGGCCAAGAGGGGGACGTGAGAGCGGGGGTCCCTGGATGTGCAGTCATAGCCCTGAGGGGGCACCTCGCTGGCATCCGTCCAACTCTGAGGTAACAAAAGGGGGCCGAGGCGCGGATCTGTGGCACGTCTTCAACAGGAATGTACGGGACCACCAAAGGGCATGCCTGCCTCGTGCCCTGTGCCAGCACTGTGCCCCACGTCTTTGCCTTTTGTGTTTTCAGCTTGTGTAAATCCACCTGGGGTCACTGCTCCATCTACAACGGGTGGTCTCCACCGGGCTTCTCCTACAGGAGGCTCTACATGCAGCTCGATGAAGGCAGCCTGACCTTTAATGCCAACCCACACGAGGCAAGTGCCACCTCGCCCACCGCGGCTCTCTACCTGAACGCGAGTGCACGCCTGAGTCTGACTTGTCATTGCTCTTCCAGGGAATGGACTACTTGGTGTCGAGGGGCATCCTGTTGGACCACCCTAAGGAGATGGCCAAGTTCATTTTCTACACCAGGACACTACACTGGAAGATGCTGCGCATTTATCTGGATGACCGGTAAAGCCCCTTAATGAGTGCCACCTGTGCTCGCTGCCCCCTGCTGGCACGTGGCAGGTCTGCGGTATGGGGGTGTGAAGGGCCTCCCGTACCGCTGGCACTGCCAGCTCTGGTGCCCCCTGTTGGCTCCACACGTTCCAGATGCTTCAATAACCCTCCAGTGCCATCCTTCAAGCCCCTGCCATTTGGGAATTGCTAGGAGATGCATGGCATCCTGCCAGTCTTACACCTCTAAAAGGGCAAAGCAAGTCCTGCATTCACCTGGCACCCTGTACTAGCCTAGGGCACTGCCAACTTTAGATGATGCCCCTTGATTTTACTGTAAGGGATCCCTGGCATCAACAGGTGGCCTTGGGGAACATTTCAAGTTGTCCTTCCAATGTACCCCTCACATAAGCGGGTAAACCCTGCCCCCTTGCAGTGTCCTTCCTCTTGTGCTGGCATCTGAATCAACACCCCTAGTGCCACCTTTTCATCACAGCCTTGCTGCCCACATTGCCCAAGCCACCACGAAGGTTGAGGAAATTGACAAAGGGACTGAGGTGCCCACAAGCAGTGGATGCCCTCACATCCATACCAGGGCAGGGAGAGGTGAGGAGGACTGGCTATGCCACCTGTGGGTGCACCATAGCGACGACGACAGTTCCGCTTCGTCACCCGGTCCATTGGGGCTCTTGCAGCAGGTGCCACCGTGTCTCTGAGCAGTGTCTGCCAGGGCTCTTGGACACTAGTGAACCCTGGTCATGCCAGCTTTGGCGATCGTGATGGGCTGTCTGCCAGATTGGCCACTTCTCGTGGCTGTCCAGCCACCTGTGCCCGCCCCCTGGCCTGGCCAGTTGTCATCTGAATGACGGGGTGTGGACGATGGCGACTGCCACCCTACAATCTCCTTGGCCTCCCCAAGTCCACCAAATGTAAGACCATCTTGGGAGTGGCTGACCACCCAGGCAAGTGACCTGTTGACAGAATGGGCCATCTGGGCAGCAGCGGTGGGTGGTCACCTGGCATCGGGGCTGCACTCGGGTGGCGTCGTTTGACCTTGTCTTTCTTGTCCTTTTGTCCAGGAGGGACGTGCTGGACGAGCTGGTGACCCTTCACAACTTCAGCAACCAGTTCCTGCCCAACGCTCTACGCGAGTTTTTCCGCCACATCCATGCCCCCGAGGAGCGTGGCGAGTACCTCGAGACACTCATCACCAAATTCTCACACAGGTTCTGTACCTGCAACCCGACGCTGGTGAGGGAGCTCCATCTGAGCCCAGGTAAGCCAGCACTTGGCATGCGGGAGTTTGCTTGTGGTGTGGCACAGTGCTTGGCATTGCTGTCTCCCCTCCCCAGGTGCCACCTATGCTGTTCCTCCCGTGTCCTGGGGGCCGATCAGCAGCTCTCCTTTATCCCTGTGTGGACTCTGAGGACTGGCACGTGCGCCTGGGCTGCTCTGCCCATAACGCCTTGCCACCAGGATGGCACCCACTCAATCCTCTTGATTCAGAGCCCTGCCCTCTGCGGTGGTGGTGTTGTAGTTCCACTGATCCCCTCCTACGGGGCACCACAGTTGCTTTAACAAACTGGGGGGTGCACACCTGGCAGGCTGGTACTGTTGCAGGTTTGGTCCTGCCCAGTTACTGAGGTTTTTGGACTGTGGGGGTCGACTTTGCCTCAAGTAGGGTGGCACCTGAGGCTGAGGACCTGGGAGGTGGGCAGCTTTTTTGGAGGGGAGGGGCGCCAAGTTCACTCCTGCCTTTTCCTAACCTTGACATTTAGAGTGCGCTCTTCACCATTAACGCCTGCCTGTCTGTCTGTCTGTCTGTCTGTCTCTCTGTGCCCACCCTGCAGATGCCGTCTACGTGCTTTGCTACTCGCTGATCCTGCTGTCCATCGACCTCTCCAGCCCGCACGTCAAGAACAAAATGTCCAAGAGGGAGTTCATCCGCAACACGCGGCGCGCTGCCCACAACATCAGCGAGGACTTTGTGGGCCACCTGTACGACAACATCTACCTGGTCGGCCATGTGGCCGCGTAGAGGCGGGTGAGGAGGGCACAGGCCGTGTAAATATTGATTTTATTGTGAAGGATTTTAACTAAAGCTTTGCTATTCTCACACCGCCTCTGCCCTCTCAATCGCCCGCCGTCTCTCTGCCCGACCTTAGCGGGGATGCTTCAGCACAGCAGAGGTGGGCATGGAGTCGGCCGGCCCCTTACCAACATGCCCGACGAGGCACATTTATTGTGGAGTTGTCCTGATACCCCATCTCCCCCTGGTTCAATGGGTGACTGACATGCCATCCATTCCAATGGGCAGCAAGCAAAAAAGCTGGAGGAAGTTCTGGAAAGGTCAACAGAACCCAAACATAAAGACCTCTGCCTGCCCCTTCGTGGATGGCACGGTGGCTGGCATCACCATTCCCCTGTCCATGCTGAGTGCCCGGCTGCACTCAGACTGGACCTGGAGTCCCCTCAAAGCCACCTTTACTGAGTTGACCACACGGGCATCACGTCTCCAAGTGGCCCCAGATGGGCGTGAGTGGCAGGGCCGTGTCCAAGGGGTGTGCCCGTTGCGTCCATGACTTGTGATCGGCTACTCCATGTAAGTCAGAGCCGGTGCAGAGACCTGATGGGGTGCCCCTTATCAGGTGTGGCTCAGGGGTCAAAGGTCAGTGCCCTGAGAAGGCGACGCCAGGTGGGCAGCTGCCCAAGAACCCCACATGACTTCTGCCTCAATGGACTGCAGTTGTATTGAGGTGTGTGGGTAGCTGCTGCCCAGTCTTCTGGGCAGTGCCCATCTCTGGCCTGGTGGGCCACCCCTCTGCAGTCCTCCCCATGCAGTGCTCTGCATTCAACTTGATTTAAAGGGGGCAAGCAGGCCTTCCTGCTTTGGTGGGCACACACCCAGTTAGTCACATGTCATTCAGGGTGCAATGGGGGAGTCCATCCTGAGGGGGCGTCATGTGCCCCCCAACAGTGCCCCCTTGTGATTGTAGCTGCGAGGTAAGGGGTAGGGCCACTTTTGCTCCAGGGGTCCGGGTTTAAGTCTTGTCTGAGGACCCCAGAGGTCGCTTATCTTGACTGAGAGTCACGGCGCCCCCAGTGGACCGGCATGCCAGCTGCTTGAGCCCAGTGTGAGTGTGAAGACAACACCGGGCTCCCCAAACTGACTTGCCACACGGCCAAGCCCACTGGGGGTGGGGGCGGAGGTCCTCCTGGAGTGGTCGTGGCACACGGGGTTGGTCCCCTGCCTGATGGATGCCAGTCTTCATGCTGATGATTTCTGATTTCATAAATCACTTTGGAGCTCAGTACATTAAGAGCAGTGGCCATCGGGGGCACCCCACTCAAAATGAGCCACCTCTGAGGACAATGCCCCGCGTCTGCAGGGAATGGGCATCCCAAACACAGGCCAGTGGAAGGAAGCAGCACTGATGCCAGTGGGCACCAACAAGCAACACTACTTGGACCAGAGCCTGTGATCTATGCCGTCATCATCAGAGTGGCATGGCGTGACTTTGAGCCACCCATCTGTTTTCAAAAGGGTGGCAGTATTAGGAGCAAGACTCTGTATGTAGTGCCAGGCCCTTGCAGGGCACACAACCTCGCAGCACGGTGCACTATAAGGAGATATGTCATGCTGTGCCACCCTAGTCAGTGTCAAGTGAAAATGTGTGGCTGGAATGGGACACTGACATCATCACTAGCATTCATGGGAGGACCAGGGTACAAGTCCAAGGCCCACCATAGCGAACATGAGGGTGGGCACAATGGAATGGCTCTGGGAACAGGGGTGAATGTGCTGTCCTCCTTCATTGTCCAGTCACGATGATAAAAGGGTGGGACACTGCAGTCCATTGTTGGTGTGCCCGATGGTCACCTCGCACTCGTCAGTGTAATAAAGCTGGCCATGGGGGATGTCGGGGGGCTTCTAAACCTTCTGAGAGCTCGAATGACCGAAATGGGAGGTAAACCTTTAATGGGGTGCATCGTGCCAACTTGTGGGGGGCACCTTGAAGGCTCTTCTGTGTAACGGCTGTTCTGAAGCCGAGCAGGGGGACCAAAACGGCTGCCGTCGTGACCGAGGAGAAGCGGCAGGTGGTCGCTGCGCAGCACCGGGGCAGGCCAGCAGGGGGAGCTCCGCGCAGGCGCCGACACGCAGCATTGATTGACAGGACTGGCGCCGCCCACCACGTGACAAGCGCCCGCTATGGCTCTCAACTACTGGAGGTGTGGAGTGACAGATAAACAGATATGTGAAGGGCACTATATAAAAGTAGGGGGTGACTATGGGATGGAGGGGCAGCTGCGAAAGGCACTGAACACGTGATAGGCGCCATATAAGGACAGAAAAACGGACACGTGACGTGAGAGGCGCCATAGCAAAGACATGAAGAAGTCGGAAGTGAAGGTGCAATAGGCGCTATATGATTGAGAGAGACTGTGAAAGGCGCTATATAACAGGTAGAAAGATGAAGTTGTAGATTGGTGTGCAGAATTGGACGACTGGGATCAAATGACAGACAGACAGATATGTGAAAGGCGCTATATGACAGATTGCGAGAGACTGTGAAAGGCGCTATATAACGAAGAGAGCTTTTTACTGTGCGCGTCCCTGCACGGGACTCTCGTGTTTCTTTCTTTTCTTTCTGACTGAGCGGCGCGGTTGTTTGTCCGCCGAGTGTCCGTCCGGATGGCTCGATCGAAATGGCGTAAGATGGCGCTTTACGTGGCTCCGGTGTTTAGTCAAAGGCCAAGGACACTTTGTTTGTTTGTTTGTTTGTTCGCTCCTTTTAATTGAGATACACGAGCTCTTTCGTTCAGTTACTTTTTTTTTTTTCTCTTCTACGTCTTTTTATTTTCAGTTTTTGTTCGTTTTTAATCCACTGATGACGGTTTAAGGGTCCGCACATATGGACGGCGGCATGAAGAACGTTTAACGTTCGCGTCGCTCTTCGCCTGCAGTGTCGGCCTCTTTTATCGTTAAAGTTTACAAGCCGTCCGGGTCTTCGGGTAACGGCGGGCAGAAACGCAAAAGACGCTCCGCTTCTTCGCAGCCCATGAGGGTCGAACGCAGTCCTCGGGGGTCTCCCTTCATGTCCTGTTGAGAAGCCCCCGTTCCCATCCATACGTGTATGTCACCTGCTTTTCCTTTTCATTTGCACACCTGATGAAGACAAAACGTCACGCGGGGTCCTCAACCTTCTTACCTTTTCATCGCTTCACACACACACACACTTAGAACAAAACGGGCCCTTCACGGTGATGCCCTTTGCTTTCTTTCATTTTTTATTTTTCATGTACGTAATTGACTTGGGAAGTTCCAGTGGCCCCTCGCGCAGCCCACCACACCACAGGCTCAGTTCGCGTTTTCTGGTTCATAATGTCCGCTTGTGCCGAGTTGACTTCTGTCCTCCCCAAATCCCGGACTTTGAGGTGCGGGGCGCTATAAAGGCCGTGGCAGGTACGCTCTCGTTCTGATTGATTGATTGACCTTCTTCTTTCCAAAGGCCTTCCCCTTCACGGCCCCCATTTTAATTTCCTCGCGAGGCCGACGTGATTAGAAAGCTTCATGAAAGAACATAAAGAAGGAGCAGAGAAGCCTCATCTCGGGCAGCACATCAAAGTGCCCTTTAAATGCCTTATAAAATGGCAAACATTAAACCGTCAGGTGACACCCCTGGGCAGATGGCGGGCGCGCTGGAAGTGAACTTGAAACGGCCGCCGCGTTGGTCTTCGTGATGTTCGCGTCGCGGACGCGCGTGCTGCAGCGGGTGAACAAAGTGGGCGGAGTTGGAGTGAACAATGCGCGTTGTGTGCGCGAGCGGGGCGGGGCGGGCGAGGCGAGGCGCGCGGCCGCTGTTTAGACTGCGCTGTCACTCGCGGTGTCTCCATTCATAATCTGCTATGTAATCCAGAAACACTCGCTGGAGGGGGCGCCTCTGTTTGTTTAATTGTTTCCTGAAGTCCCCCAACAACTACCGTCTGCACTTCATTGGCTAATCCACCTCTACACGGGCCAGCCATTCCGAGACGCCATCGCTGTTTGGCTTGGCCCCCTTCCTCGGCCATACATCACGGCTATCAAAGCGCGACCGACCCTGGCAGACCCCCTAAACACCCCCGCACACACACACACACACTACACACACACACACTCCTTCGGCCCGGCGTGTTTGCCTGTTGGCTCCACGTCTTTTCTGGCAACAGCTGTTTTCGCTGTCGTCTTGCCGGTCGGCTTTCGTTTTTATCGCTAGCAGGCCGGCAGTGGATGCGCGTCAGCGCTCAGCTATGTGGCCCATCGGAGAGCCGCGCCTGGCAGGGGAAACGCGAGCAACTGTGGTGAGGCGCCGCTGCGATTGGCACGGCGAGGGCGCGCAGCGGCAGAGACCACCTGACCCCCTCCAGACCGATACGTACAAAGATGAATAACGTCACGAAAACCCCGGCGAGGCCATTATATTATTATATAATTATATGTTATTATTATTATTATTATTATTATTATTATTATTATTTTATTATTATTATTATTATTATTATTGTCGACAATTCTCAGGCGCCACTCTCGTGAGTCTCTTCCAGCGTTCCTGTGAGATTCCATCAGATGTTCGCTTTTCTTGATTAAAGTAAAAACCCTTGGAGTGAGTTGTCCATTTACACGGCTGTGGTTTTCGGTTTCACGTTACTTCTCGTTACTGGAGGAAACGAAAGAAAGAAAGAAAGAAAGAAAGAAAGAAAGAAAGAAAGAGTTACATTATTTTCTAAGGTCACTCAAAATGAAAGGCACTATATGAAGCACACAAGAAAGCCAGAGCCACAAGTCCTTTCACACGAGCCCTGCGGCCGAACCCACCGCTGCCCTTCTCTTGCTCCTTCCTCTTTGTTACCGTCCACTTTACCGACACGCTGCCTTCTGGGGGGCTTTGGGGGGTCCGCTCCTTCGTTGCCGTGGCGGGGTGGTCGCTCAGGACTCGGCGCGGAGAGCCACTCGACGGAGGGCAGGCGGCTTTTCTTCTTCTTCTTCTTCTTCTTCTTCTTCTTCTTCTTCTTCTTCTTCTTCTCCATTCGGCTGACCGCGCTGATCCCAGATGGCCACGTTGGTTTCCAAGCGCATTTTTTCCTTAAGTGGGTTTCTCTGTCTGTGGCTTCGGCTCAGATCGCAGGTGCAGAGCCCCTGAACGCCTTCACTCGGGCCATTGATATTTTTTTACAAAGTCGGCCGAAGTGGGCAGCCCGTCAGATTTGCGGTTTTGTAACTGAGCCGATAATCTGAGCTACTTGGTGAGCGCAGAGGGTCCGCCGCAGGGGCGCTGCTTTCTGATCTCATCTGATGTGGCGCCTTTCACTTTGGACGACCCCCTGAAATGCGCAATCATTTTCTTTCTTTTATATAGTGCCTTCCACATTAAAATATTATTAACTATTTAAACCTTTCTTTCCTTTATTGTGTGTATTTTTATATTAAATGCTCCCATAGTCGACTCATTTGAAATGATTCAGTGCTATCAGTTTTCTTTCTTTCTTTCTTTTTTTCTTTCTTTCTTTCTTTCTTTTTTCTTTCTTTCTTTCTTTCTTATGGCTGCTGTTACACCGCTTATCATTTTTTTCAAGTTTGTATGATGATTTTTTTTTTATACGACTGCTATATTATATTATATTGTATTTGAATTCGTTGTTCTTTCTTCCCGTCTCTGTTTTCTGTCCCTTTGAGGTCCCTCGGTGGTCTTACAAGCCCATGTGGTTGGGGCCTGCACTCCTTCTTTCTTATTCATTTTTTTTTTTTTCAGATTTCTTTGACAACGTTAAACTTCTACAGCGTGACACCAAAAACCCCAAACCTCGACACGGACACGCGTGCGCAGACATCACGGAGCTCGTCGAGCGGCAGACCGAACGGTCAGGCAGGCAGGCAGGTGCACCGGCGGCCATCGCGGAGTCCATTCCGTGACTTCTCGGGGCGTTCAGACGAAAGCGACGTGAGCGGGGACAGAGGCGGACTGCGCACGGGTCGCACTGCTCTTTCTTTCTTTCTTTCTTTCTTTCTTTCTTTCTTTCTTTCTTTCTTTCTTTCTTTCTTTCTTTCTTTTGTTTGGTGGCTGAATGCTGAGATTTTTTTTTTTAATGAAAGCCAACTGTTTGTATTTTTCTTACGGTGGCGATGATGTGGAGACCCCGAGGGAGACCGGTGGTGTCAGGGGTCCGCACAAAAGAGCCGAAGCTCACGGCGTTTGTGCTCCACGTTCCTCGAGTTCGCGGGTGGATATTTAGTGCCACCCGGACTCGAAGCCACAGGTGGGCAGGCAGAGTATGGCGACCAAAGAGCCTGTGCTGAGTCTCCTCGGAGGAAATCTGATGGCGGATTTTCACAGGAAATGTTTGTGTCCTGAGCTGCAGCAGCGCGGAAAAAAAAATCAAATAAAACAAAACCCAATAAATCAGGGCTCGGATTAAACTTACACAATAACAAACAGAAATGAATTGGCGTACTGGGCACTTTAACGGTGGGTTGCTGATGGGGGGCTCTACGTCTTGGTTTGATGGCAGCTTTCCTTTTTTTTTTTTCTTTTCTTTTTTTCTCCTGCAGTAATCTTCAGTGTTGTTCTTTTTGTTTGACGTTCAGCTGCTCTTATTGGCCTTTTCTTCAGTAAAGACATTTAAAAGAAAACCAAATCTCGTGTATGGCGCCTTTCCTTTATCATATTTTAAACATTTGCTTGAATTAAAAGCTCGATTTGCCGTTTTAGATATTTACGGTAAGAAAGTGTCAACTGGGGTCAGAATTTAACCGTAAAAGATGAGGTGACAGTCGGTGTCGGTAACCCACCTCAGCGCAGCGCTCTGGCGGCTCGTCGCCCTTTCATTTCATTCTGCTCGGGCGCTGCCGTTTATTTTGGTACCCGCGGCCGTCCTGTCGTGTCCTCTTGTTTAGAATGGCGGACATTTCATCTGTGAGGAGACGCCGACGCCAGCGTTTCACTCCGAAGACTTTCATGGGTCACTCGTCATATTCTAAACCTGCCATTGCGGTTTTCACGGCAAAATCTCATCTCGTTTAAAAGAAACTCTAAAGACCGAAAGAATAAACCTCATCAATTACCCGTCACGTCCATCCATCTCCCCTTCTCTTAATGACTCTGGTGGTCTTCACGTTGTAGGAGCCTGAGCGGTGCCACGCATACGAGAGCCCACATCCCCAGCGAGCAAGCGAAGGGTCCAGAAAGGACTTTAACTAATGTGTTTGTTTGTTTGTTTGTTTGTTTATTTAGATGTGTGGCAGGCGTCACGTAGTGAATGACCCGGAAGAGATGGGCACGGCTTTGTGAAATGTCGATGGCTGCTCATGTTAAGTGTCCTGCTAGGTAGCCCACCATTTAGTCAAGATTTTCATTTTATTCTCCGTGTTAGGAAGTTTGTCAAAATACAAAACACGAACTTCATAGGCTGAGAGTAAAATGGCGCTTTGTCAAGCAACGGAGCTCCGAGGATCCACAAAACCCGTTAAGACAGAAGAAGAAGAAGAAGAAGATGAAGATGCCGTTTGAAGAGTCGAGCAGCGTTCGAGTTAAACGAGCGCGTCCTCTCGGGCCCTTTAAAATGTAACGCTCAAAACGTCATCATCTTCATTATTATTATTATTATTATTATTATTATTATTATTATTATTATTATTATTATTAATCTGTATCTTTATTATCATTCTTCCACTTATCATCACTACAATTGTGTTATTATCATATTCAATTCAATGTCGTGGGGCCCAAGCCCACCCCATTATTATTATTAATATTATTTTATTATTATTATTATTATTCTCAATTTTCTCTGATTATCCATCCCGATTATATTTTGTCTTTGGTGTTGTTTTTTTTATTGTTCTTTTCTTTTCTTGTTCTTATTTTATTTCTCCTATTATGATTATAAGAGGAATTCTAATTTCCAGTCGATGCCGTTGGCCCACCAAGCCTTTGCTCATCTTGTCGGGGTCGCCCTTCAATTCGCCTCTCCATTCGGATTTCCTTTCAGCTCCCGAAGCCCCCCGCTCTGTTCTTCTCGCTATTTAGAGACGAGCGTCACCGGGAGCCGCTTTGGTTTTATTTATTTATTTATTTTTTTTGTTGTCATTTTTGCTCTCCGAGCCCCGCACCATAAAGCCCACCATGCCGCCCGCCGCTCTCCTCTCCTCTCTGCGCTCCCCGAGGTCAGCCCGACGCGCGGCTCTGCGGAGCGGCCTGACGAAGTGCAGCCCGCTGTCTCGTCTCTGCTGATTCATTCCCTGCCATCTTTGGAGAAGGTGAAGCAAAATGTCACGGGTGTCACGTCGGAATCGTTTATCACAAGTCGGGGAAAACTGAACAGAGAAGTGTGTGTGTGTGTGTTTGTGTGTGTCTGTACTTAAACAGCGGGCAGTTTACTGGGAGCTACACGCCGATGTCCTTGTCGCGCTGCTACTGCGTTTATCACTCGCTGTCTGTCGTGCGTGGCCCGTCATATTCGGAGTTAAGCCTGTCACCTCCAGCGACGCGGGTTCCACTCCTGACTTTGTGGCACTTCTGACGTTCTCTCCGTGCGCGCCGACTCAAACCCCAAAGTCGGGCGGTGACGTCAGTCGGTGACCCAAAGTTTTAGTTGCAGAGGTCACTGCGCTCTTTAACGGCCAGGCGTCCCGTCCACACCGGGGTCCTGATTGTAAAAAGAGCGCCGCTGAAACTGCACTATGGGCTGCCCAGCAGAATGAATAATAATAATAATAATAATATGAACAACGGTGGTCATCATCATCATCACCATTATTATTATTATTATTATTATTATTTTAATGGAATAAGCTGGAGACCCCACGTCCCCGAGTTGATTCGATTTGATTTCTTTATTGTTATTACACAAAGCACAACGAAATGAATCAGCAAAGTTACATTACATTAAAAGAACAATCGAGTCTCTAAACACCGCGCACACACACAGAGTACATCCACAAATACACAGACACGCATGTGCAGCTGGAATATTAAAGAATATTTCAAATTAATAATTATAACAATAACAGCAACACTATTAATTTTATTATTAGGAATGATTGATGTTTTCATTTTAAAGAACCGAGAGAATTATCTGGTCAACGCAGTTATCGAAGCTAAAATTATTATTATTATGATTATTATTGCTATTGTTATTATTATTGTTACTATTATTATTATTGTGGTTATTGTCATTATTATTGTTATTATTACTATTGTTATTATTATTGTTGTTATTGTTATTACTATTGTTTTTGTTATTATTATTATTATTATTGCTATTAGTGTTACTATTATTATTATTATTATTATTATTATTGCTATTATTGTTACTATTATTATTATTATTATTGTTACTATTATTATTATTGTTGTTATTGTTATTATTACTATTGTTTTTGTTATTATTGTTACTATTATTATTATTATTATTATTGCTATTATTGTTACTATTATTATTATTATTATTGCTATTATTGTTACTATTATTATTATTGTTGTTATTGTTATTATTCCTATTGTTTTTGTTATTATTATTATTATTTTTGCTGCTGCGTTTGCGTCGCATTGTAATTTCATTTTTCAAAAAGGGGAGTCAAAGGTCTTTGCCGCATCGTAGAATCAGAAATCCGCGGCAAACTTCGGCGATAACGAAAACAAAAGAGAGACAAACCGCCGAGGGGCCCGAGGAACAAGCGAGTGACACGCAGGACCACCTCACGGCGACCACTGAGAAAATGAAGGGAAGGAGGAGACGAAGCGCCGACCGGCAAAGCGCAGGCCGCCATCATCGGAAAACAAACCAACAACAAAATCACATTTAGAACTGAAATGACTTCTCTCGAAAGCGAGCTTTCTTTCTTTCTCTTTCTTTCTAACATTTCTCTTTTTTCTATATTTTCATATCATTATTTAATTGTCGCCGTCGGTCACCGTGTCGGTTGTTTTTTTTTTTCGCTCATAAATAAACCGAAACCCAAGCGTCTCTTTCTTTCGCCTCCAGATTGAATCTTCTTTTCTTTTCTTTTTTCTTTCCTTTCTTTTCTTTCTTTTCTTGTACCGACTGTTTTCTGTGACACGCCTCGCGCCGCACGATTGAGGCTCCGGTGGTCTTCTGCTGTTGTTTAATGTCGCCGAGTGGCTTCTCGGGGTGGCGGACCCGCTGCGGCCTCCTCTTCCTCCTCCTCGCCGTTTCGCGCCCTTCGGTTTTCACGGAGGTGACTTTAATCAGTAACTGACTCCCCTAACCCCCACACACACACACACGACATGCCAGCCGCTGTCCTTGTCACGCTAACCACTGCGACATTAAACGGTGACGGCTCGTTTTGTGGAAGGCGACGCCGCCCCTAATTGTTTCTTTTTTCCGCTTTTTAATTTTGATTTCGAATTCCTTCGCCGTTTTCGACGCACATTAACGGGCTGGCACTTTGTGTCTCCGTTGTCATTACTTGCACTGCCTTAAAACTGTCTCCGTTGTCATTACTTGCACTGCCTTAAAACTTTGACCACGGAGAGAAGCGGCGACCCTCCCGCCGGTGGGACCCCCGCCACGGCTTTTTTTTTTCCTCGACGCCGACTCTCCGTCCTCCACGTTTGTCGTGTTTCTTGTTGCCCACCTGACATGGCAGCACACGGCCGGGGGCGTCAGTGGCAGGTCCTCCTCTGCTGTTTTCGGTCTCCCCTTTGCCCTATTTTGGTGCCCACCATTTGATTTCTTATGGCCTGTCTGTGCCTGCAGCTTAAAGTGGGGACCATGGAGGACAGGATGCCAGGCACTGGCAGGGCACCCCATCTACTGCCACACGACTCTCACCCTGAGATCACTGAAGATGGCACCGAATTGAGAACAGGCCGTCAGTCTTTTATGCCAAGCCTAGCCTGGCACTTTGTCAGTAAGCCCCAAGGCAGACCCCGTGACGATCACCACTCGGCCCCTAGGTGGCGCATGGCCTCTCGTAATAAGCTCACACGAAGACCGCGCGGGCGCACCGGCGACACGGAGCTTAGTGACAAGTGGACTCCTGCAAGTCACTCCCGTCACCCCCTGCGCTTCTGTTTCTTTGCCTTTTCTTTGTCCTCCGTGTTTCACTTTGAATTATTCAGCCATTTGTTTAAAGACTTATTGGTAGCAAAACTCCTGGGCAGCTCCCGCGAATGTGCTTTGTGGGCGGTTCTCCAAGAGGCGGGGCCACCTGTCCATCTGTGGTGAAGGGCCGCCCCAGACCTGAAGGCTTATGGGAAACGCAGTCCCTTGCGGTTCACTCAAATGCACTTGAACCACAAACACTGAAGCGCTGATCAGAGTGAGGGCACGGCTTTGGTGGGCCGCCAGCTTGGATGGGGGGGTCACAGGTGGGGGGAGATGAGCCCCTCGAGGTTCGCTCCACGAATGGCGGACCCCACTAAACCATCCAATCGCTGGTAGAGACGGGCGGCGTGTGCAAAGCGCAGGGACTGGAGCAGCTGACATCACTGGTGGGCTTACACATACCTGGTGGCACCAGGGGGGCACACAGTGACATTCAGTGTCATCATGGTCCTGCTGGTGGTCGATCTTTTGTAAGAGTGGAGAAGCGCACTCGAGGGTCCGGAGGGTCTGCCGTCCTTGGGTTTCCTGGCCCTTCATCTTTGATGTTTTTGGGGTGTTTTGCTTTCACTGTTTTCTTAATAAATCTCCTTTGATGAAGTTTCTCTGGGGGTCCACAGCAGAGTTCCAGGGTTCTCCCCCTTGTGAAGCCCGCATCAGGGTGGGCTTTCCTCAAGAAGGCCAGGCATTCCATCCAGAGCCAGCGGTGGACAGAAGTGGCCTGGCATGTCCCAGTGTGACCATGACACACACAACTCAGATGTCCTCAAGTGTCACAATGTCCAAAGTAAAGCGCTCAGCCCAGCCCAGCCTGGGGGCCACTGCAGTGTAGGGTGGGCTTCTCGTGTAACCCCACCCTTTGGCTTCATCAGATCCTTCTGTCTTGTCCAGGTGGGTGGTCCACTGCCCATACTCTGTGCCCCTGCTCGTGGGGTCCCCTTAATGCCACATCTGTGCCACTGTGCCCGTCCCAGCAGCATCTGGTTCAAGGCAGGAGACCTTAACCTGCTTAAACCAGTTTATGGGGGGGCTCCCTACACTCTCAGAACAAGCCCTGCCAGGTGTGGTGTCGGTGGTCCACTCTTGGGGGGTCTGCATGTGGCCTTGGCCGACTGCATTAAGCGCGTTTGAAGTTGAGGTCTTTAAATGGCTCTCAGCGAGGACCCCCTCGTTACCGCCAGCCAGCAGTGGACCACCAACAGACCCCACAGCACAAGTCTGACGTTTTTATGGCGCTCTGACACGGCCAGTCCTGTCCCCGGAGATTTATGAAGCCCACTGACGGGGGTGACATGCCGGCGCTCAAGTCTCTCCGTGACGACACGTGCGCCGCTCACAATTTTCCATCAAGGTGCTCGGGAAATGTGGTGGACCCTCGTAATCAGCTTCAAAACAATCAGGCGGCGGGGGCGGCCAGCTTTGAAGTGCTCGTTATCACGGGGGCGCCTTCCTTCGAGTCGAGTCTATTGTCCCCAAATGTCACGTGTGTCCTGTCCCTGTAGTGGCACTGGCGTGTGACAAGAAGCAGACGCCGCCTTTGTGAGAGGCGACGGGTCTCCTTGCTTTATGGCCGGGGGGCTCATGGATCGAGGGGCTTAAATGCACTTTAGACGTGACGCATGTCCTGCTGGCCATATATGGCGCCTTTCAACCCGAGCGACACTCCAAACAGGGTCTGGGACAGGGAGTGACCCGCCAGTCTCCTGGGTTTATATAGCGCCTTTCACTTTGATGTTATATAGCGCCTTTCGTGCTGACCTTTCAGGTCGCGTCTGGGGGATGCGGTGGGTGTGCAGCGTGGGAGACGTTTGAGACCCTTCACAAGGGATGAGGGGCCACCTCAGAGAAGGACAAGGAAAGGGGGACTCGACTGGCACGTGCGTCTGAAGACCCCCTGAGCACGGAGCCCCCCTTTCCTTTCCTTTTTTCAGCTCTTTGTGTACACACACGTCACGAGCGATGTGGCCACGCCCACGGGACACACCCACTGGCAGAGGCCTTGCCCCATGATGTTCTGGCCACACCCCTCGAAACAGACAGAGAGATCGAATTCTTTATTGTCATCACAAATACACAATACACCAGAAATAATAAAAAGACAATAAGACCTTCCTGAGGTGGTCCGCCTGCAGAGACCACTGAAATGTGCACGAGGATCTGCAGGGGAGGAATACGAGGGGGAGTGCGTGTGCATGTCTACGGGGGGCCGGTCGGGGGGGTAGATGTGTCGCGGCAGCATATTCAGAGTCCAGGACGTGTTGTTCTCACCACCTGTGCCATGCCACACTACCACACTGTCATACTGGCACAGACAACGCTTTCTGTGGTGGATCTGTAGAAGTTTGTGAGCAGCCGAGAGGAGAAGCCAGCACGTCTCCTCTTTACCAGGTGAGATGTCTTCAAAGACCCAGTCAGATACCCAAGAACTTGACCTTGACTGACCACCTCAGGCCTGTTGGTGGTCCCGAGAGGCAGATTATGAAGCTTTTGTACCAGCTTGTCTAAAGTGAAATCGACAAATGCCATCCTGACATAAGTGTCGAGCCGTGTGAAGTGCTATGGAGATGCCATCCTCTGCCATCTGTTAGGCAAACTGATGGTTGTCCAGTCCAGCAGGGATGGCACCCTTGATGTACTTTATCTCTCAGAGCCCCTCATTATTATTGGGGTCAGAGCCACAGGGCGGTAATCGTTAAGTTGGGTGACCGCTGAGGACTTGAGGCAGACGGGCACCATTGTGAGGCTCCTGCCACTCGATCAGCACGTAGTTTGAGTGTCCGGTCCGGCAGCTCTGTTGGCGTTGACCCTCCTCAGGGTGGACCTCACTTGGTGCTCCTCCAGACGTACAGCCAGATGCACCAAAGCATCCAAAGAAACTGGCCAAGGTGGCAGGGCGACGGGGGCCGTGGCTGAGCTGCTGATCACAGTGCTGGTAACCCGTTGGGGCCTTCAGGCGTCTCCACACGGGTCGTTGTTATCAAAAGGCTCCTCGATACGCTGTGTGTGGCCGTGTTTCTTTTGCCAGGCTTATTCCTTTTTTAAGCTCTTTTCAGGCTTTGCTGTATGCCAGCCTCTCGCCTGACCTCTATGCCAGCCTGTCACCTGGACTGTATGCTAGCCTGTCCCCTGACCTGTATGCCAGTCTGTCACCTGACCTGCATGCCAGCCTCTCGCCTGACCTGCATGCCAGCCTGTCACCTGGCCTGTATGCCAGTCTGTCACCTGACCTGTTTGCCAGCCTGTCGCCTGACCTGTATGCCAGCCTGTCCCCTGGCTTGTATGCCAATCTGTCATGTATGCCAGCCTGTCAACTGACCTGTTTGCCAGTCTGTCCCCTGACCTGTATGCCAGCCATCATGTATGCCAGCCTGTCAACTGACCTGTTTGCCAGCTTGTCCCCTGGCCTGTATGCCAATCTGTCACCTGACCTGTATGCCAATCTGTCACCTGACCTGTATGCCAGCCTCTTGCCTGACCTTTATGCCAGTCTGTCACCTGACCTGTATGCCAGCCTCTCACCTGACCTGTATGCCAGCCTCTCACCTGACCTCTATGCCAGCCTCTCACCTGACCTGTATGCTAGCCTCTCGCCTGACCTGTATGCCAGCCTGTCCCCTGACCTGTATGCCAGCCTCTCACCTGACCTCTATGCCAGCCTCTCACCTGACTTGTATGCCAGCCTGTCACCTGACCTGTATGCCAGCCTGTCACCACCATGCTGTCCAGCCACGGTTTCTGATTTGGAAAGGTCTTTGTGGGCGGGACTCATCAGTTCAGATGCAGCCAATGACAGAGCAGCGGCCTGGACGGTGTGCTGGGGTGGCACTTCTCTGTGTTCGTCTCCCTAGTGGCTGAGGTGACATCTGTCTGAATGTGCGGGGGCTTGGGGACCTTAAGCTTGATCAAAGGGACTCTGAAAATGAACAAATGAATGAAGCATGCGGGTGCGTGTATGCAGTGCTTTTGTGTGCCAACCGACTGCTTGGTAGCTAAGCTGTGTGGCTGGGCATCTAGGCGAATGCCCATTTCTCCTTAATGGTGGCACCCACCCTGTATGTATGGTGGCGACTTTACCAGCCTTCTGGGGGGGGCACTGCTTGGCCATTCTAACTCCTCATGCCCTGCTCTCTTTAGGGTCACCTCAGTCACTCAGGGGACAAGAGTAGAAATGCGACAGGTGACAAAATGGAAAGGCGGCTCAGGTGAGCAAGATGGCCGGCCCCAGAGTGACACACGTGAAGCTGATGATGCTACGCTGGCATGACGGATGGATATTCAAAGTTAAATGGGATGGGCAGTGTGACACCCGAGACGAGATGTCATTTCCACAGTCATGGTGACAGGCAGTGGCACAGTGACAGCGGAGGACAGTGACTCCCGCTGTAGCTGACCTGTGATGCTGAATGAGAGACCAACACTCGAATCAGGCAGGCAGGAATGCGATGGATGGCACTGCATTGGTGACCTGGCACCTTTTATATAGCGCCTTTCTGTTTGTTGGCCCAGAAGAAGCTGCAGGCTTATATACCCAGTAAGCCATCTTAGTGTATATAGCGCCTTACCTTGGTGGCACAGACTCTTTCTGTAGAGGTGAAGTGAGGTCTGGCCAGGGTGGGGTCCTCATATAGCGCCTTTCATCGCTGGCACATTCTGCTGTAGTTGCCACTGGCAGGCCACACTCGGAGTCTGAGCTTCATATACACTTTGAGCCCCGCTTGGTGCCAGCTGGGGGACTGAACCCCAAGACACGGCTGCAGTCAGGCGCCTTTGCCACTCCTGGGTGATGACGTGTGGGGGGCCCTCCAAGCTGCCCAAATCTCGGCCGTCAGCTGATTTACGTCTGGGCTGGCCGGCCGCCCACTGAGCTCCCATAAAGCCCCTCCGAGACCCCCTCGCCGACTCTTTTTCTCACCTCCTAATTATGAGCCGTGCCACACACCCTCGAAGAGTTCACACCTCGTAACCTCGCGTAAAAATCAATGAGCCATTCACAGGGCCTTTGATGGGGGCTTTGGTGCATCCTGGGAAAAAAGCGAAGGGTCCTGCAGGGGGGATACGCGGCGACTCTATGGACGCGGCAGGGCGGGCCAGAAATCGACTCTCTGGTGGACCCCCGTAATGGACTTCCTTTAGGGACCCCCCCCACTGTGAACATGTGGCTCCACCCCTGGGCCCGCCCCACCCACAATGAATGCTCCAATTAGGCATCAGCCAATCAAAGCCCCCTTCATGTGCCCCCATTCACTGCCCCCAATTCACTTTTAAAGGCTCTGAAACTTGAATCACCTCAGTGCTCGGTGCCCACCTGGTAAAGCTCACCTGCAAAGCTGGGCAGCGAGAATGGCAGTGCCTCCCTGAGGGGACACTGGCCAAAGGGTCACTGTAACACCCTTCACTCTCGCCTGACTGCCATTAGGTGGGCTAACTTGGAGAGAGAGAAGTTGCCATCGCTGTGCCCGGGCTCCAATCTCCCCTAAAATAATGAGGGTGGCAGAAGCAGCACAGCAAACTGTTTACATAGCAACCCAGTGCCACCCGCCCCAAGTGGCCGAGCACGAGGACACGGGGCCAGCTGGTGGGACACAGAGATGCTCTGTTCTCATCGAGGGAGGAAATTAAAAATGAAGTTGTCAGAAAGCGACAGCGAACACCGGGTGTCTGCCCTCGGGGTCACAGCTGGCATCTTGTTGCACATCTGACCATGGGGCTGCTGGCAGCTGTGCATTCGTGTCACAACTTGACATGTGGGTGACCCGAATGCCGGGGCTCGTCTTCTGGCCTCTGCTGTGATGACTGGCACTGTGCCATCTGCTGAAAGTCCCACTGCTTGGTTGAGACCCCTGATCCTACCAGTGTGGGGCACTGGTGACACTTTAGGGTAGGGCCAAAGGAAAGAGAAGAAAAGGGGGCTTCTGTAACTGCAGGTGTTGAGCACATCTGGGAGCAGCTGTGCAGAAACTGACGACGAGGAGGAAGAGCAGGGTCAAAGCCCCCTAAGACAGACTGAACTGAACTGGGTGAGAGACAGTTGAGTGTTCAGGGTCTGGAGCAGATGGCGACTCCGTTTAGGTAGCTAAACCTCTTGGGCCTGCAGCCTCCACCCTGGAGCGCCAAGTAGGCGGAGCTGACCACACTGTGTGCCAACAGAGTCCAGCTGCAGACCTCCAGAGCTCCGCCCAGTCCCGTGATGGCTCATCGCACTCCAGTAATGGCGCCGGTCCTTTTTTTGTGTGGCCCCCGTTTGTCAAACATGGGATGGCATGACGGTCACTGCTTGTGACTCTTGAGTGCCTTGAGTGATTCAGGGGGCGCCACAGAGCTAAACGAGTGCCTGTCATGAAACGAGGCTCGGGGGCAGCGAGAATGTCACCACAGCACAGATGGCAGACCTGGACAGACAGACAGGGGGCACCACAAAGCTCAATGTGATGTGGCTTGTGCACAGCGAGATGCCACCTACTGTATATGGTAGGGCATAGCAGCTTTGTGATGAGGCCATCGTCTGTGAGTTTCTATGAGATTTACGACTGCCATGGCAACTCTAGGCAGACGCGGGCAGCGTGTGGCCTCTTTTTAGACGTTTGGGTGGCATGAAGGTCATCACTTGGGTCTCGTGAGAAGTTGTATGGTGCAGACAGGTGGCGCCACAGAGCTGAAAGGGAAGCAGGGTTGTGACAGCCCGATGGCCGCAGATGCGGGATGTGGGGAGCCTTGTGAAAGTCTGAGAGTGAAGGTGGTGACGGTGACCCCAGGCAGGTGCCGGGCGCTGTTCAGTTAGTTCAGTGGCAGACGACTGGGTTTTCAGACTCGGGCAGGGCATGAAGGGCATCACTGCAGGATTTATGACCCCAGACAGGTAGGGGGCGCCACACGTGGCTTTCCAAGGGGGAGAAGGCTGCTGCCGCTGGGTCTGAATTCCTGAGATTTTCAGATGTGGCACTTGCTGGCTGCAGACAGGGGGCGCTGTGTAGCTCAGTGTGTTATGCACTTGAGAGTCTTCAGACACGTAAGTCCCAAAAATGGCCACCAGGCAGGATTTACTGTCAACCCCATAATAAGGGCAAATATGAGATCTTCATAACACCACAGATGTGTTCTCCCAAAAACACCCTGAAGAAAAGCAAACTCCAGGGAGCCCAAAGGGCAGAAGGGTTCAAAGGGACCCCATGGCCTGAAGAGCAGTAAATCAGCGAATCCCAATGAAACTGCCAATGAACCGCAAGGGACTGTGAGATGATCCCGCCTTTATCGGGCCACCCCCTCGTAGTGGTGGGCTCGGGGGACCACCCACAAAGACATACCTGGACATGCTGCTGACACACAAGTGACATTTGGACCACAACCCCACCCAGTGAGTTTTCTGGTGGTGGTCCTCCCAGGTTGACCAGCTGGTGGCTCCCTCACTGGTCTGGACCCTGGCTCCGAGGGCACCTCAAGCACGTGACTGCCGCCGTGAAGGGGCCTTTTATGGCGCGCCCCCCGGGCAGAGCCGAGCCGCCGATGCCAGAGCCCTATTAGTGATTTCCTAATTGCCGGAGGAAGCATTGCGCATGTTTAAATAAATACGGTTAACAATGACCTCCTGGCCAGCGGCGGCCGATAAGCCCCCCGTGTGAATCCCATACAGTACGGGCAGCAGGAAAACAGGAAACAATAAATCAGGCATGGAGGGCCTGATTATTCGGCTAATTAGATCAGACGGCTGCTTAACTTCTCCGTCTGTCACTCTAACCCGATTTTCCAGCCAGCAGACTCTGCAAATTGGCGGCCTGTGAAGCCGTGGCAGGAGCGCTGCGTGCCGGGCGGCTAATGGACGCTGCGCAGATACCTGTGGGTAATCCACTTACCCGGCCCCCCGCTCCGTTATCTCGGGGCCTGCTGCCGCTCCGATTGACCCACCGGGGCAGCCCCTCGTGCACAGTGCCATTTTGTTGAATGTCACACACGGTGGGCTGGGACTGGTGAGGCAAAGCGATGCCCGCCTTTATTAGCCGTCTGCCTGCCCAGTCCACAGGTGCAGGCTGCAGTACACGCCCGTCTCCTAGCAACCGCGCATCCACCTGCCAGGCAGGAAGGGCATCGAGCACCCCAGGGGAACACCTGGTGACAGCCATCTCCGCTGTCATTCTGCCCACTGCCTCATCTGAGTTTCAGGGGATCTGACAAAGGTGCCCATTTAATGCCCACCATGACTTTTAATGGAAGTCTCCTCTTGCTAGGATACTGCGCCTCCTAGTGTCCACTGGATTCACTGACCCCCGCACATGCTTATTGGGCACTGCTGCCGTGCCTCCATGCCCCCTGCTTTAAACTGGAGAGAAGGAATTAGTGCTGCCCGTTTTGCCAAGTTTTCTTTTTACACTGTGCCAGTCTGGTGTTACTGCTTTGGTCCTCGCGTATGTGCTTCACTGAACCTGGCATTCCTTGTAGAAAGGCGCTATATAAAAAATGAGGTTGTCGGGTGGGTTCTGCTTCTCACCACCACTCTCTTTACGTCGAGCGGGCACACAAGAAAATTAAATGGGCCATGCCCATCCAGGTGGCACCCCAATCAAAATGGAAGGTGACCTTTGTGACCCCAGTCACTGTTATCATTTAGCGTATGGCAGAAGGCTGTTCATGGGGGTGACAGGTGAGCACACGTCAGGCCGTTTAATGACACATTTTATTAATATAGCGCCTTTCCGTCGCTCAAATTACTCCACAGAAATAACAAGAAATCATGTCAGCATGTGGCACACTGGCATCTGGGGCAAACCGAGAGGACTAATGGCCACGTCAGGGTCTGTCAGAGGACAGAGGGTGCTACACAGCCCACAGACCACTGGTGAGTGCGCCAGAGCCGGTGGTCTTCAGGGGGGCACAGTGGACACCATGCCAGGCCATTGATTTTTTCTCACCAGTCATTCTGCCTTTGTCAGTCCTATCGTCATCATATATAGCGCCATGCATCCAGCGGGCTGTGGCAGCAGAGCTTGGAGGCCTCACAAAAATGAAAGTGGGCACATGGAATGACCGTACGTGGGGGGAGTTTTCAGAAGGTGCCATCCACACTGGTATCCATCAGAATGAAGGAATGGCAGGATGGATGAGGGGCCTGGCTGGCAAGGTCCACCAAGAGGCCTTCAAGTCATAAAGAGGTGGGCATCTGATAACCTCTCTGCTCTCACTGGGCACTGGAATGGGCAGTGGTGTCAATGAGCCAACCGAGGGGTCGTCATGAAGCTGGTGATGACTGGCCTCTGTGTGGCACCTCAGCATCTGTGGACTGAGGGACGTGGGGCCGACACCCGGGCATCAGCCTACTCAACCACGTCATTTGTGGAGGGACACCTAGTGGAGGCTGAGAAGAACTGCAGGAGGCAGACACAAGGATGTTTACCAAGGGGGCGCCCCTGAGCGCCTGGCATGAGACCTCCTGGCTGTTGCTGCTGCGATGGGCTCAATGCCCCCCTCCAGGTCTGGACGAAGGGCCCAGAACGTTTGGGGGCCGCCCCCTCGCCCGCCGGCGTCAGGGCAGCTCCAGTTCTTCCGGGCGCGCCTTGCTGGATTGGAAACAGACGCCTGGGCCGGCAGCGCCAGGGCAGCACCTTTCCACGCTTAGCGCTTTGTGTGCCAGAGCCGGGCGCTCCCACGGCTCGCTGCCACCATTATGTTGTCACTCACGGGCTAATGGTCAAGATTGCTTGTTTAGACTGCACGCGTCCGCGGTGACAGAGCACATTCTCCAGAAGCTGCCATCTTCGCGACCCCCTCGGCACGTAGGCCGTTTGGAGGTCCTATTAGCTGATTAGAGGGTCTCTCCCACAGCCACAGGGGCTCCTCCAGGGACATCCGGGATAATTGATAGGAACGCCAGTGGGGGAGGGGCGATGGATGGCGGGATCTCCAGCAAATCGGTTTGAGATTGGACTGGCAAGGCAGTGCCCACCAGTCCACATTTAAAAGTTGACTTCAGTGACATGACGGGCACTGACTGAGACACACCAACGTCGGGCACTGCGTGGAATGAACTGAAGAAAGGCAGAAAACCCAACAAGGTAGACTGGCACAGCGGGCAGCACCACCTGGGATCAAGTCACGGTTTGCCCTCAGTTTTGTGTTGCTGCGGGCACTTTGTTATTTGACCTGCCACATTACATTTCCATCTGACCTGGTCCCTGAGGGTCTGCCCTGTGCCAATGACCTGCCAGCGTTCGGACTTTTTTGTCTGCCCAGTTGCCCCCAACTGACTCTTTCCCCACTTGTTTCCTTCACGCTGATTCTGTTCGATGTCTGCCAGGCCTGGGTGTGACGCGGTGCCCTCATGTTGTGTCATGGTGCTGCCGCCCCGTCCTGTGCCACTTTTCCATACAATATGTCTTTGTAAGGATCTGCTGCTTGGCAGAGTTTCCCATTCCTGAGCAGTGGCATCATCAGCCTGCCGATGGGCTGGCACTGTCCTGTCCTCCATATTGCAGCTCACCTACCATGTGACTGGCATTGGTGCCATCTGAGGCTCATCTCAGTGGCTGTTGTACTCTATATAGTGCCTTTCTGTACAGAACTTTATTATCCCAGATGGGCTGACTCAGCTCGGCTCAGGACCACCGACCATATTATACAGTGCCTTTACCTATCCCACAGTCCTTTGCGGGTACACGCCCACTGTCTCCATCTTGGTAACAGCTAGAATGGTGATTTTATATAGTGCCTTTCATGAGCCTCTCCCACTTCAGGGTTCATTTCTGCTGGTGAACTGTCAATCAGGGTGGGCATTCAGCTGGTGACCATGAGCCCTCACCCAGCATGTGGTGCCAGTGGCCCCCAAAAAACCTCCAATCTGGGAGTCAGGAAGGAAAAAAGGGAAATGAGGAAGGCATTGGGACCCCCACAGTCCACAGAGAGTCCCAAAATCAAAGCAGAAGTGGAGAATGACCAGCTGACTGGATGGCACTGCCCTGAGCTCGTGACTGGGTCAGTAAAGTCTGCACACTTGGCATGCCGGGGGCTCACTCAAGGTGGCAAATGGGGGGGGGCACAGGGGAGGACCTCAAAAGGAGTCAATGGCAACCTAACACTGTCTTAGATACGGCGCCCCCTGCCACCAAGTGAAGCAGTTAGTGTGGTGCCCACAGCAGGCTTGATGCCATCTTTACCCACCTGATGCACACAATGTGTGTGTCAGTGAGACTTAAGAGTGACCTCTGCCCCCCAACGAGTGAGTGTGGACAAGTGGCTCATATAGCGCCTTACATGGGCAAAGAAACTAAAATCTGGAGATGCTGGCGCCTTTAGGGTTAAAGAGAAATGCTGGCTACCAACTGATATTTGGGCATGGCGAGTGTTCACCAGGGCAGACACTGCCAGTCTGCCCAATGGTAGAGCGCCTTTCACAAGACTTGAATGATCCCTGCATGCACTTCATCTTGTGCTGCCCCCTATTGATGGCATACTGCTCATGGCCTCAGACATATCATCATCCTGCATATGGCTGCCCACTCTCTGGGCACATAACAGGCAAAACGACTGGGCATCAAAAGGGCAAGAGGCTGCCTTAAGGGGGTAATTCAAAGAATTCCAGGCAGGGGGCACCAGAGTCTCCCCTCTTGGCACTGCTGTCATTTGGTGTCCTGATCTGGGCCGACACTATGGATGCCCGTCTCTGCCGACTTTGGCCCTGCCCTGGCTGTTGCGCTCACATCTTGTTCCTCACCCTTTTTGATGTTGAAAGGCGCTATATAAATGAAGCTGAGGGGTGTTTACCTGAGAGGGGTGAATGAATGCCTGGCTGAGGTGCCCGTGTTTATTAATGTGCCCAGTGGGCTCAGTCCACTGCTGTCATGTCCTGCAACTACACGCATCACCCTGCAGCCCATCCAGAAGGGACGGCCATAAAACCTGATCATTCAGACCCTCTGCACCCACTGGGGCATCAGATCCCTCAGCCCTTGCTGTCAATGGCAGACGTCACACTGGGTGACCTCGCCAAGCACAATGAGGTGTCAACACTGGTGTGGGTACCACCTTCTGGCAGTTAAAGAGAGGACTGCTGACACTACAAGACCAGTATAATATTGCCCACCTCTTAGGCCACCTGCTGCTTACCCAACGGCGTGGCATGAATGGTGGCAGAGGTCAGCGCAAGCACTTGGATTCATTTAGGGAACCCCCCCAGCCCATTAAGTAGGATTTAACCTCATGCCCCCTAGTGCCAGTAGAAGCTCAGCCTATGATGTTGGCTGGGTCTCTGAGACCTTACAAAGTGCCACATGGTGCCAGGGAGGCTGATGCCGCTTCACCTTAAAGTGACTTTGGCAGCATTTGAGTCTGCTGGAGACGGGCAATGGAGGATGCTAGACTGAACTGGGGAAGTGAACAAGTGCCCTCTGATGGATGTGCCACCTTGTCTGGGTGTCAAGGGGCACAAGGTCAGAGTATTGGATACAAGTGGCCTTTGCTTTATGCCACGAAATTTAAAAACAGGGATGCCCACCAAGTGGTGCCGAAACATCAGTCAGCTTGAGCCCCCCAGAGTAACGATGCTCTGTCCCAGTTCTCAGCTGGCCTGTGGGGGGCGTCCACCATCGCCTGCAGGACTTGCCCTGGCAGGCCTGTAGGGGACGCCCACTGTCTGCCTTGTGCAAGGGTCCCGTCCGGTGGTCCGCTGCCAGCTCTCGGCGCCTGTTTCCAGGACCGCCCCACTTTTTGGCTGCAGGACTTTGTGAGTTTCCGACTCAGAGATGTTTATGGCACAAATAAAGGCTCTGCAGTCTGGCCAGGCCCGCGGTGTCATACATTCTAATTATGGGATGTGGGAACGCCGGGCGCTTTTCTGGGACTCGGTGCTTAAGCCCCCTGCTCGGCCTTCACATGACCCCCGCGCCGAGTGATTAATTGCTATTAAACGTCTGGCCGCGTTGCTCTAAATGAAGGAAGGCCTTGTCTGCGCACAATGCAACAATTCAATTGCGTGGCGCTTAAGTACACACAATTAGCCACGGGCATCGGTGGCACCATGGCGCGGGCACTTCAGTATTTACTGTGTATAGCGCCTTTCACCATCCAAACAAATGGCATGGATAGAAGAGGGATGGCAAGGAGCGGCCGGGCACCTGAAGATCTGCTGTGCCCGTCTGGACTAGTTCAAGGTGCTACATGAAGAAGATTTGGGCATCGAGCCGCTCGCTTGGTGTCTGCCCAGCTTGAGCCTCGCTGGACTCCTGACTGGACTCTAAGGAGCAGGATGAAAGGCGCTATAGCAAATAAACGTGATGGACCCTTCCTACTAAACACCCGCCTTGGTGGTCCAATTGAAACTCTTTAAATGGCCCACATGAAAGGCGCTATATTTGATGGATATCGGACAAAGGAGCGACTCTGAGCTTGTGGCCGTTTCCCACATCCGATTCATTTTCATTTATTCCTTGTTGTTCATTTTGAATTTCGAGCATAGGAAAGGCGCTATATATTTGATGACAGGTGGTCACTCTGAAAGGTGCTATATAACTGATGACAGGTGGTCACTCTGAAAGGCGCTATATAATTGATGACAGGTGGTCACTCTGAAAGGTGCTATATAACTGATGACAGGTGGTCACTCTGAAAGGCGCTATATAACTCTTGACAGGTGGTCACTCTGAAAGGCGCTATATTCAATGCTTTGTTCAAGCAGCTCCCTTCTGCAGACTTCGCCCGACTGCTTCTCTTGGGATGTTCAGCTGGTGTCCCCAGGAAAGGTGCGTCCCCCTGCCCATGGAGGTGGGTGTAATCATCGACTGGTGGGCCTTTTAACAGGCGCTATATAAATAAACACAGACACAGGGTCCCCTGCCAGTGGTCTCAGCTGTCCCTTTGGACTCCACACTATATCCGGTACACTCGAGATCAGTCCCCTGCGTTGTCCTGAAAGGCGCTATATACAATGCTCATTGGCTGGCCTGTGCTCTTCTCAGGTGGTCTTGCTGGTGCCCTTTGATTCTGTGCTGGAAGCTGTGAAAGGCACTCCTCCTGCTGGCCCGAAAGGCGCTATACAGGGACGCCGCCTCGCCCCCGTTTCCTGGCCATGAGCTCATTTCCCGGTGCGGTGGGCCGCTATCTGTTTTTGCAGCCCTATTTTCTTAGTGATAGCTGCGGCCGCTCCTTGGCTCGTTTATCTGCATCCAGTTCCTGTCTTTCCAGCGCGCCAGTGACCTTTGGGCAGCCGCTCCACATCACACAGTGGGAATGCGAAGGAGGCCGGCGATAACGAACTGGCAGAAGCCGAGCCCAGGCGCCGCCACGCTGAGGGGCGAGGAAGAAGAGGCTCTGCCGACGGGGCTTGAATCGCCCCATATAGCGCCTTTCTGCATGTTACGTCTGTCTGCTCTCGTCCAACCTCGTGACCCAATGCCCAGCCCATACCTTGTCGTCACTGCCCCTTGTACAGCAGCCACCCGGCACTCTGCCAGCTGCTGAATAGAAGGAGACTCAGAGTGCCCAGGTGCCCGTACGTCAAGGCCTGTCTCTGCCAGTGGCTGAGTGCCAGTCAGGAGGACTCCCACCTACCTCTCATCTCGTCTTGAGTACCCCTGCAGCACAACATGAACCCAGCGGCATCCTGTGGGGCGTCGGTGTCCATACCAGTCATCACTTCATGACCCGCTCTTGACAGATGGTGGACTTGCCCGTAAAGTGCCTCAAATGCTCATCACCATTAGACTTTATTTTTTATAGCGCCTTTCATTGATGAAAAGTGACTTCAAGTGACAGGTGAAGGCCATACATGGTACAGCTGCAGCCTTGGCAGCAGAGGTGTGTCACACGATGTCACACAGAATGTCACCAGTATGCACTCCACGTTGTGACTTCATATAGCGCCCCACACCAATGCACTTCGAAGACTCAAGAGTGACACGGAAAGTCAATTGTGGGGAACAAATCTGTGATGTCACAAAGGGGGCACCCTGTCCTCCCAAGTTTTTAGTCCAGGACCGCCTATCCAATGTTCACGCAGTGCCATTAAGGGTGAGGGGGCAAGGCAATATATGACATAATTGACCCAGGGACTCTGACCCTCTGCCTAGCGATCTGGGCACAGGTGCCCAGGAGGTCTTCATCCTCAGGAGCCCGCGGGGCCTCACGTGGCGTGGCATCAGTTCTGACCTAAACTGCTGGAAGATAACCAAGAGGTGGGCATTTATTGAGTTGGGGGGGTGAGGGGGGTCCTGTGCTGTCAATCATTCATTTCAGCCATGCCCCCCTTTCACCTTTGCTGCCCCTTCCTCGGCAGATTCCAGGGATGCCCGCCTTGACTAAGTGCCAACTCCTGCCTGTGGGCCTTGAATGTGTGCCACACGATACTCTGAGGGTCTTGTGCCAACCCCCAGGCCTTCATAGTCATTGACACCCTGATCTTGTGCTGCCTGCTGACTCTCCAGCTCGTCGTATTTTATAGCTTCCTGCCCATATATTGGTCTTGCCAGCGTTTGGCATGGCTGGCATTGCTCTCATAGTGCTCAGTAAAGGTTTCAACTCCAATTGTTGGCATGCACGTCTCTTTTCGCCGGTCAGGGTGGGAGGTCTTCATCAGACCCCTGTCACCATGCAGCTTGACTGGCATGGAGCGGGCACATGCAGGACGTGCTGTGCGAGGGTCCCCACAGACCATGAGCCACTGAGTTTGGTTGAGGGTCGGGTGGGCACACAGTGCAGGACCCACCCGCTGCACTTCCTTGACTTTCAGATGAATGGCCTTTCTTGTGTGCTCAGGTGGCGGCCGTGGCAGCGCCTGCTGCTGAAATGTCTGACAAATATACGAGGTGCAGGAATGCCACTTCCAATCGGCTCTCCAAACACGGCCGAGAATGAAAAGGGAGCTGAAGTTGTGCAAAAGGCAGGGATCACATTTTCCAAGGAGAAGGCAGGAGGAAGTGACGGCTCGACTGGCACCTCCTCGGTGGCCCGAGACGTGCTGCTGACAAATGACCTCTTGTGTGTCCAGGACACCTCTGGGTCACCGTCATCATCAAGGGCTGCTTTGAGGCCTCAGGGACACGGTGGCCTGTTCAGTGCCAGTATGGCATGGCATAGCAATACACCATTTAGCAGGGGACTATACCTGTTACAGGGTGTGGATTGCTGCCAGCCACATGGCAAAGTCACCAGGGCTTCTGTCCATTTGTTTCATTCACCTGTTTAATGTACTTTTAATGCCAGGGAGCCACGGCCTAACTGGGCGACAGCAGGCACAAAGGAGCCAGTCATGGAGGGCACTGCCACCATCAACTCACCCAGCATGTCTCTGAGACTGCAGAGCAGACTGGTGTACACTGGCATGGACCCTCCAGTAGCTGAAGCTTGGCACGGCATGATAAGGCTGTGCCACCTCACCTGCCACATCCTGTTCACCTCAGAAAGGCACTACATGAAGTCCCAGCACACCCAGCATGGCCGATATAGCGCCTTGAATCATCACAACACGAAGCACCAGTTGCAGCTCCAGAATGGCCCCGTAATGTTTTCTTGTTCAGCAGACCCCAAACTCTCAGTCCGGACTCCCCTCTTGTGCCTTCAGGTCTCTACGGTGGGGCTCCAAATCCCGATGTGTTCTCTGGCGGCCATCGCCTTGCGTTGTTGGGGGTGCCTAGAGAGGGGTCTTCACCCGCAGTGCAGGAAGAGTTCAAAGACCGAAGTAGGGGTCCCAAAACAGCTGGCGGTCTTGGCAGAGGTGTCACCTGCTGGACCCTCCTATCTTTACGAGTCCACAGAGATGCAGTCTCGACGTTCGAGAGGACCCCCAAATCCTCCCATGATGCCAGTGGAGAGGCAATGACAGTCACGTGACACCCCGTGACAAGCTGAGCCCCCTGGCTCCTTTTGTCACCTGGGGTCATAGGGAGCTGCAGCCTATCCCGGCAGCTTTGGAGACAAGGTGGGAGCCAACAGGGCGCACTCTGTCAGAGTGAGCCCACCTTTAGGGGGTGGAAAACCAGGAAGCACACAGACTGGGACTGAGGAAGTGGAGGGGGGCAGGCCCTCAGTGGACTCTGGTGCTCATCGAGCTCTCTGCCAGTCTCTGTGCCACTAAGGCCGGGCACCGCATTTTCAAACAACAACCGACAACGGGATACAAGATTGAAAAAGTGGGAGATCCCGGCGGCCGCTCGCAGTCACTCGGCCTGCACACGACATGATAAGATGACACCGCCAGACGAGCTGGCACGCAGGGCTTAACGTCTTTAGGAAGAGCGCGATGCGGCAGCTTCTTCTGTGACATGGAGACGGGGACTTAAGTCGGCCCCCCGGCTCGCGTTTCTCTCGCTTATTGTCCTCCTTTCACTGGGACCTTGAAGAAGCCAACACGACGCGACCGGCGGCGAAACCCGAAGCCCCCCGCCTGATCCGCCCTCTGAAGTCACGTCTCTCGGCGCTAACTGACAGGTGCTAAGAGCCTCATCAGCCTGGCACCAGCCGTGGCGCTGACTTGACACTTCTCAGACAGAGCGGCCCCCCCGCCAAAACTTTAACCTCTCGCATTGTCAGTCAATTGAGCCGTTAATTGGGAAGTCAAGTCGGCCTCTTGAAGGTCCTGAGGGGCCCGAGGGGCTGCGGATTACGATGGCCGTGGCGGGCGGGTCGCGTCTGGCTGGTATATAGCGCCTTTGTTGATCATCTGCATGTGCCTCTCCCATGAGCCTCTCTGGTATGTAGCGCCTTTGTTGATTATCTGTATGCCGCTCCCATGAGCCTCTCTGGTATATAGCGCCTTTGCTGATCATCTGTATGCCGCTCCCATGAGCCTCTCTGGTATGTAGCGCCTTTGCTGATCATCTGTATGCCGCTCCCATGAGCCTCTCTGGTATATAGCGCCTTTGCTGATCATCTGCATGTGCCTCTCCCATGAGCCTCTCTGGTATATAGCACCTTTGTTGATTATCTGTATGCCGCTCCCATGAGCCTCTCTGGTATATAGCGCCTTTGTTGATCATCTGCATGTGCCTCTCCCATGAGCCTCTCTGGTATATAGCGCCTTTGCTGATCATCTGTATGCCGCTCCCATGAGCCTCTCTGGTATATAGCGCCTTTGTTGATTATCTGCGTGCTTCTCCCATGAGCCTCTCTGGTATATAGCGCCTTTGCTGATCATCTGCGTGCTTCTCCCATGAGCCTCTCTGGTATATAGCGCCTTTCACATCCGTCTAACATGGATTATACAGCCAGTTCCTCTCCTTACCTTTCTATCCACGTCCTCCTATCTACCAGTGATTGTACTGTGCCCACCTGTTGCCCATCTGAAGGTGCTCCCAGCCTCTTCCTCCTCCCTCCACCCTCTCGTAATTACAGGGCGCCTTTCTTCCTCATCGTAACCGTATAGCGCCTCTCATCTTCCTCTCCAGTTATGGTCCTTGTGGCTCCCAGGGGTCTCCTTTGCCCACTCCCATGGATTCACATGAAGAAGATCAGCGCTGGCACCCATGAGGCTGAGGTCAGGCTGCAGCGTCCACCTCCCTGAAGGACCCCCGGCTGGTTGCCTGCCTCGCCGGCCCCCCTTCCCCAGCTGATGGTATCGCTCTGATGAAGACATCGAGGCGGCCGGCCGGCTGTCCGTCTACATTTCTGAGATGACTGCTGCTCGACGGTGGCCAGCGCCTCGGGCCACTTATGACGGATGGGGGTCTTGTGTACCTGAAGTGCCTGTGCATGCGCCACACGTCACACACCCTGTGCCCTAATGGGGGGGGTCGTCCACTATTTATGTTATGTAGCGCCTTTCAGACTCGGCTCCATTGGACCTCATGACGTGACACTCGGGAAGCACATGGAGGTGACAGTGGTGGCACTTCTTACAGACTCTTTAGTGTCACAGCGATCCACGCCGAGGATTAGACAGGGCCTCTGCAAGTCAGACATGTCCCACTGCCACATTCTGAATCAGCTAGGCAGCAGGGTCAGGGCATGGAGGATGGTTGCCTCCTAGTAGGGCAGAGGCTTGTGCCCCTCTCCTGCCTGCTGCCAAGTTGTAGTGCCATTCGCTCCCTGGCAGATTCAGGCCCATGCCCAGTGCCACTTTGGTTTAGCAGAGTCTTGCCATGGTGAGCCTCAGTATCCTGAGCGGTGTCCCTGGTGCCGATGGCCTCTCCCTGTTGGCACACCTTTTCTTACTCTCGCTGCCCTGCCTCATGCCCACTGTTCACTGACACCCAGGCCAGTGGCTCATCCTCTGTTAAATCAACATGGCGGTGGTGGCGGCCATCGGGCTTCACCCTCGGTGTCCGTTGCAGCTCAGTGCCCTATCCCACCTTATCACGCTTCCCTCCTTCCTCTTCCTCAGTTGGTACACTTATGATGAAGCTGTGGCGTCACTACCAGAAAACATCAAAAGGGCACCAGGAGCTTCTCAAACGTGAACTCCTACCCGTCGCTGCCAGAGGTGGTCGGTCGGACACTTCATAACCCGTTTTACTCCGCCTTTTAGGGCCATGCCAAGGTGCCACCCTGCGACGCTTACCGGCTATGGACCTGGTCAGGTGACCCCTTGGCCACGCTCAGTGCACAGCAGATGGCGCTGTTGGCACCCTGCCCCTGGGCTCTAGTCTGAAGCCAAGCTGGCATGTCTTCTGGGTAAACTCTGCATCTTCCATGCCAGGCTAACTGGTGACTGACCACATGGACTGGACTGATCCTTCCTTGGAGAGGCCTGCTAGACTTGGGCCCGGGGGGTCTTTGGGGGTCTGTGAGTTAATAGGTGGGATCAGTCCGTAGCAAGCAGCGGCCACTAGAGGGCACTCTGCTGACGGCGACTCCGAGCTGGTTGTGCTTTGACTATCCAGGCTGGTTGTTGCTTGGCAACAAGCCGCCATTTCACGACTGTCTGATTGATGGTCAGACGCCAGCTGCCCGTCTCCTCATCCCAGCCATTAGAGAATCGGAAGTCGTCCTTCTGTCCTTCAGGTTCTGCCCAAGCAGAGCGCAGGTTGTTGGTACATCATGACAGAAGGGCTGTGGGGTCCGAGAAGGCACCTGACCCTAAAGACCCCTTCTGTCCTTGGTGGGGACCGCTCTGTCCCATCAGCTCCAGTCGAACTGCTGCCCTCTAGTGGCTTGTGGTGCTCATGAGACTCCCAGCCCCTGCTGCCCCCTGGTAGTGCCACCCACAAGTCGCTCTTCTTGGTGGTTTTGTTTCTGAGTGTCCCCAGGCCTGCTCTGGGGGGTGCGCGCCGAGTCACTCGTTCATTTTTCACGATGTGTCTGTTCTGATCGGGGGGCCGAGTGATTCAGCTTGACAAGCCCTGCAATTGTGGAAGCACAAAACCTCCCGAGACGTCCGTCCTTTAAACAAACCGCGTATTCTTCTTCAAAGGGCATCGACTCATGCGAGGACGGCCGCCGCTCGGACGCCCATTGTCCGTGTGGAATGCAAGTCGCTTCAAATCGTCGAGGGTCAGGCGATAATTGGATTATTTGAAGAATGTGCATCTTTTGTGCCTTAATGACGGACCACCACGACTGAGACGAACACTCGGCCCTCTCACGCGCCCGGCCAGAGGAGACCCCGAGTGTCCCGGGTGGCTCAGTGGGCTCCTGAACGGTCGCCGCGCCTGATAAGGAGTGATGGATGGGGTGAGGCCCGGCAGCGGGCACACAGCAGCCCCCTGGCTCTTTACAGGTGAGTCAGCGGGCCGAGGCCCCTCTGCTCAAAATGGATTACAGAGCCTCCTCCAGGGGTCCAATGCAGCGCCTTTACAGTTTAAAGAGTCTGAGGGGTGGCCATTGGACCCTTCACTTTATATAGCGCCTTTCCACACAGAACACCACCTTCAAAAGCACTTCGTAGTGCAGGGTGGAGTCAGGCTGGCACTACCAGTGCCTCTCCAAAAGGGGGCACAAGCTCTACTCTTGGGTAGGGCACCGGTGTGAGCCATTGACATGAAGTGTGCCCATGGGGGGCAGCAGGACACCCACTACGTGCCATGACGGGATTAGGTCGCGTTACATTTGGCACCGTGGTCAGCCAATGGGGGGCCAGGGCCACTACTGGGCAGACAGGGAGGCTGTCAAGGTGGGTAGCTCTCTTACCAGGCAGACTGGGTGGCAGCAGCTGTGTTATTCTACCCTTTTGAGATAATAAAACCCCTGCTGCTGAGCGCCCCCTTACGGCCAGCATTGGCATTGCGACTGCGACAATGTGACCACTGGTAGGACAAACGACTGGAATGGTGGAGAGTGAGTCGTGACTTTATATAGCGCCTTTCTACGTAGTTACAGCAGCACAATGTGGTCACCGAGTGTCACTTGATTCCTAGAGAGACGTGTGCCCAAGCCACTGTGCGGAGGAGGACATGCCAGCCGTAGGGGATGTGCAGAGGAGCACTGCGGACTGCAGGGGTCGAGGACTCAGCCAGTGGGTACCACTGGCATCATATCTGGGGGTCCTGGCGCCCCCTCCAGGACATGCTCAGGGTCACACGCACCTGCTTTCACATGTATGAGAGGAACTCGAGAGACTCACGACGACTGGGGGCTGTTTATTGGACCCAAGACCCCCGTAAGCTGGGGGGGGCAGGCCCATCTAAGTCCTGCGTGTCCCCCCCACGTGCACCTCTACCTGAGGGCGGAGTCAGAAGCAGACGAGGCCTCTGGTCTGGCCGGCCGGTGGGATTCCCAGCGTGTTTAGTCTGCGAGTGCCGATGACTGAAGGCCCTCGAGTGGTTTGGGGTGCCCACTTGGCGCTCACGGCCGCTGCCTGCTCCACAGAAAGGCCAAACAAGGGGAAAGTGACAAGAAACAATGAAGTTAAGACAAGGACCCCCGGCACAGTCCGTCAAGCTGAGCCGTAGGAGGGGCCGCCGTCACACTCGCTCGCCACGTGCTGTGAAGGCCAGGGGGCTGCTTGATACTGAACTGGCCCGAGGGTCTCCTCAGTCGGTCCTCACTGTATATATAGCGCCTTTCAAAAGCGAGCGTTTCAGGGAGAGGCGGAGCCAATCCGGAGAGCCAATCCGGAGAGCCCCAAGGTGGAGGCGGGTGGGCCGCACGCTTAAACGCTGGCCTTTCCGTCCAAGATGGCCGCCCTGTGGATGAAGAACCTCAGCTCTTCTCTGCTGTCCTCCCCTCTCCAAGGTGCCATACGGAGGGCTGGTGACGTGAAGCTGGCGGGCCGACGTCCCTGTGCCTCAGCTCTGCCCATCTCGATCTTCCCAGCAGCCCTTTGATTTCTTTTTCTTTTTTTTTTAAAGTTTTGGTCTTTCGACTCCCCACTGTGGTCCGGGCCCAGTTTAGGGGGCACGTCCAGCAGGTGTGATGGTGAGAAGGCCCCCCAAAACAGTGGCGCCCGGGGAGTCTGCTGCCCGCTCGTCTCCAGACCGCCGGAGTGCGTGGCGTCACTTGATCCCGCGTTCCAGCTGCTCCCACCTGGCCGCACGTGGCCGCGCCGCGCCCCTCCTCGCTCGAGCCCTAAGTGCGTTTATCAATGACTTGTTTATGCATCGGCAGACGTATTAAAAAGTGGCGCGGGGGGCCGCCTGCCGAGGGCCGTCATTTCAATGAGCAGCTGGAAGGCTCCGGTTCTTAAAACGCTTCCATAAATATCAGGTGACAAATTATCAATAAATCTGTCCAGGGGCTCGGCGTCTTCCGTAATGTTTATTGAAACCCAATGTGCCAAGAAACGGGGGACGAGACGCAACACGGCGTTCAATCTGGAGGCGCGAGTTTGGAGCCGCCGTCTCAAGTCAGCTTCTTCTGTTTAAGTGGAGGAAAGTCACAGTCCAGAGCGTCAAAGAGGTCACCATTAGGGCACCCTGGGCATGGAGGCAGTGAACGACCGCCGTGCTGCCAGCAGCTGGCGGAGGAGGGCACTGCAGCACAAGATGGAAGGAAAGCGGACTTGGCTGAGCTCGGCAGACGCCTTTATCCAAAGCGACTTACAAAGCAAGCCGGGGCTTGTAGTGGGCCGGTATGGGGCGCTGGCACGTCAATGACACACGATTCTCAATCACATGCTCGTGTATCGCGGTGGGCGAAACTCCAAGGGGGACCAAAGGCTTTAAAAAGACCACCGAGAAGAAGCCAGAATCGGAGTGGTCCTCCCATAACGGCCCCTGCACGGCGAGACCCCAAGCAGGTCCAAGACATTCACGAAGAGGAGCAGACGGCCAAACATGTCCGCTGGCTTTGTCATCGTCCCCCCACCTTGCACCTGTCCCAGCGCCTCTCCACCCTTAAACAGGAGGCAGGACAGCCCGAGTCCTCAAGGCTTCACTACACACAAGGGGTCTGCCGGACCACCACACGGATGTCCTGCAAAGTCACGCGAAAGCAGGGGAGCCCAGCGGAGACCAGTCAGCAGCAGGAGAGTCGGCCAGTAGCGGGCGAGGACCAGGGACTTGGCATCAGACACCTCACCCCCCAAACGACCCGACGTTAGCCCCCCACCCCCCTTTGTCAGCCAGAACAGTACACTGGGGTCTGCCACATACTGTGTGCATGGGCGGAGCATGGAACGCATTGAAGGAGGGGTTAAGGGCGGAGAGAAGCACTCGGGAGGCGGGGCCAGAGCAGCACAGCAGAGCTGGGAGGTCAGGAGTCACAAACGAGGACAGGGCTCTACGTCCCTGGCCAGCCCACCCCACCGCAAAGCAGACTGGCTTCCCACCAATCCAACCCGCCATATCCTAATTCTGGGGTCACGGGGGTCTGCTGGAGCCAATCCCAGTCAACACAGGGCGCAAGGCAGGAAACAAACCCCGGGCAGGGCGCCAGCCCACCGCAGGGCACACCAATCAGACACACCAATCAGACACACTAGGGACAATTTAGGGTCGCCAATGCACCTGACCTGCATGTCTTTGGACTGTGGGGGGAAACACGAGGAGAACAAGCAAACTCCACACACCTAGCAGGCCCGAAATGGGGAGCTGCCTCTGAAAGTTCAAAATACGCAAAAGAGCCCACAAGGGAGAGGAAGACCATCAAACTCGGGCTGCTAAGTGAAGGCTTACGAACAAAAATGGAATAGAAGGCGAAACACAAATAAATAAATAAATAAACAAACAAACAACAGGCCAAAGGATTGAAATCCACGGCAAACAGGTGCCAGTGCGTGACCCAGCAACCGGAATGCCACACTGACACAAAACTCCAAAACGGCCTTCATGTGCCGCTGTGCTGAATCGCTAGATGGATTGGCAGGAGGAGGGGCCAGCAGCTGTGATGTCACAGTGGCCCCGCCTCTCTCACAGGACACCCACGATCATAGAAGTGATCATCAAACCTCACAAGCAGCACCCTGATCGCTCCCGGCCAGCGAGGTGACCACACCGGTCAGCGTCAGAGCAGCTGCAGTGGTTAGAGAATAGGTGGGCATCAAACAGGCCAGAACCTTCCAGAAAGGGGAAGACAGGGGGGTGGCTGGAATCTACAGGTGTGATGTTTCATTAGTCTGCCCAGCAGCACATGCAGACTGTGTCTGGCCAGCAGAGGCGCCGGTGAGGCCCAACGGTGGGCACAGCAGCAGTCCACGCCGGGGTCCTCTGCGGTGTTCATTTCTTTTTATCGTCATTCCTTTATTTAAATGTTATTTACTTCAACTCCATGCTTTGTGTATTGTGGGTGGAGCCTCAGCCAGCATGAGGTCACGGCGGAGGGCCCACCCCCTGAGGAGCCGAATGCAGCAGGTGTCATGGAGTGGAGCCCCCAGTTACCAGTTTGGGTTTCTTCTGGCGCCCTGACAGCGGACTGGACTTGTTCTGCTTTACTGAGCTGGGATTTATTTAAGGGGGTGGCACGGTGGCGCAGTGGGTAGCGCTGCTGCCTCGCAGTCAGGAGACCCGTCTGGGTTCGCTTCCCAGGTCCTCCCTGCGTGGAGTTGGCATGTTCTCCTCGTGTCTGCGTGGGTTTCCTCCCACAGTCCAAAGACACGCCGGTGAGGTGGATTGGTGGTCCTAAATTGGCCTTGGTGTGTGTGGGTGTGTTTGTGTGTGTCCTGCGGTGGGTTGGGATTGGTTCCTGCCTTGTGCCCTGTGTTGGCTGGGATTGGCTCCAGCCGACCCCCATGACCTTGCGTTCGGATTCAGCAGGTTAGAAAATGGATGGATGGAAGGATTCATTTAAGGGGCTCGGCTTTGTTTCTGCCCCCTGAAGCTGCAGCTTTGTGGTTCTCCTGAGCCATGAAGGGCACTTCTGAACCCCTTTTAGGGTCTGGGCAGGCCTTGAAACCTGCCACCCGTTGTTGGGGTCAGGCTGCCTGAGGCGACCCCTACTGCTCCCGGTCAGGTTTTCATTTATTCTGAGACCTTGCTACCCATTTTAGCCACTTCTGTGCAGAGTATCAACTGGCAGAGGTGCCAAGGCTGCTGCCATGTGCCACAACATCCATCAGAAGGGCAGAAGCACATGGTGGCAAAGCAGACCACCCGACAGCTGAGAGTGCAGGTGACTTTGTACAGAGTTGAGTTTTCATTCCTGCCATTCATGTTAGGCACCTGCACTGCTTTCAGTGACTCAATCAAGTGTGGTCTGTGCCAACCAGCGGCATTCTTCTGTGTGACAAAATGACACAGCCAGTAGGGGGCGCCTCTGAGCGTGTGCAGTGATGCGAGAGATGTGAGACACACACACACACACACACACACACACAGCACCTGCTTCATGGGCACCTCAGAAATGCCTCCAGGGGTGGCTCTGCACCTGTGCTCTGTGATTGGATGGATGGACGGACTGCAGAGGCGGGGCTCTAGTCTGCGTGTCGTGATTGGCTGACTGGCCGCTTACCTGTAACAGCAGACCCCAAAGTGATGCTGACTCGAACTTTGTAATTCACTTTGGACAATGAGACAGGGGGCCGGTCAGCACAGGTGGTGCCCCCATCACATGACTCCTCTCTGCTGGGCGGTCAAGGAGCTCAGCTTGGCATCAGGGCCAGACACCATGAAATAAGGATGGCGAGTTTGTGCGAGTGTACGAGGAAGTGCATGTAGGACCCTGCTGGACCCCTGAAGGAGGAGTGGCGCCAGCGTCAGCGAGCCGTACGGGGGTGTGAAAGGCGCCATACAGCTCACGTCCATCACACAGGCCCGCCCCGTGGGCGCCGCCATGCTGCCAGGCTGAGGAGTGAAAGTGATGGGCACGAGCCTCTGCCCCCCACCCCCCGCCACCGTGACCTGGCTGTCATGACCTCTGCTAATTTTGTCAATCTGCACTTCCTGTTGCATTTCTTATTTTTGGGTATTCTCCAGGGGGCACGGCGCCGGAACATCTTCATCATCTTATTTTTAGGCCCTGCTCTGCGGAGCCCGAGGCGACAATTAGGTAAGAATGAGCGGCTCCTACAAAGCATTGTGGGAACACACAGGCCCGTCTGTGTCCGCCCAGAACGCCTCGGTGAGCCTCGGCGTCGCACAAATCAAATCCAGAGAGGCCGCCGCGGCTTCAGCGCACCTCTGCCTTTCATTTCGAGGAGATGCTGATGCCACCCGCTGTCTTTAATAACGCAGATGGATGGCAGGAGTCATCGGAATAAAGAAAAATGGACGGCTGGCGGGCAGAAAGCTCCGGGGTGTACTCTCATTGGCCGATTAATCTTCATCTGATATAGCGCCTTTCGCAGCCACGAGGTACTTGACGGAGCACATGGAGAGGCCGCGGCTCAGAGGCGAAGATAAATCAAGAACATAAAACAAACATGGGGGGGGCGCGGCGGAGATCAAAGGGCCAGCGGGGGGCCTTGGCTGGAATTCGACCACTCTGAGGAATGGCAGAGCGTAGCCACTGGGGGGCGGCACAGAGGCGAACGGGGCTTCGCGACAGCGAGAAGGTGGGCATCAGCTGTTTACAAGCATAGGGGGCGCCACGGAGCACTTGGTTTAGAACAGACAAGAAGTCCGGGAAAGTTCCGGAAAAAGTCCGAGGAGGCCTGGCTTGGGTATCACAGACTGCACTGCTGCTGCTCCACGTGTGGCAGCCACAGGCCTGGGACCCCCTTTACCAGTTTATGGGTCATCACTTATACCAACCATACAGAACAGGCTACGGGCACTGCAGGGCCCCTCCACACTAGACAACGGGAGAGTCTGGGTGATGGGCACGACCAATTTTACTGGTGGCACAGAAGAGCAAACATACAGGACTTCAAGGGGTGTGGGGTGCTATGGTGGGGGGCTCGGACCTCTGCCAGTCAGAAAGCATCTGCAGAATACGATTCTGTAAATTGTGCCCATGACTTCTCTTTCTTCATTGTGGGCTGTTGTATGAATTGCGTTCACATTGTGCCTCCGAGCCGGGGTTGGGTGGCATGCCTATATAAGCCTGCCCAAGTCCCAAGGCCACGGTTTCAGGGAGGGTCTCACCCCTCGCTCAAGACGCTTTAACTTTTATTCTGTGCATGTGAATACAGTATACAGCGTATAAATACAAAGGGCTGTCCGTCCGTCCGTCCGCCGGTCACGCGATTACTCAAAAGCTACTGGGGCTGGAGCTTTGATCTTAATTGAAAGCTTATGACCCGACAAGTCCTAGAAATTCTCAGAATCTGAGGGAGTGGCAAGCTGGTGGCCAAGACCTGCGCTGGTTTGGGAGAAAGGCAAAGAAGAGAGAGCAGCGGCATCTGCTGAGCATCAAGCAAATCGCGGAAGACGCTTAAGTGACTAAGCTGTAGCCCCACCGACCAGCAGGCAAACACGATGGCTCAGGCCCACACGAGTTCACAACTCAATCAGGTGGCTCACCGAACTTAATGAAACAAACGAGAGGAAGAAGAAGAAGAGGAAGAGCAGTGACGGCAGCTGAGCATCACGAGTGGGGTACAAACACACGACGACATACATGAAGACCCCAAGGACCACGTGGTTATTTAACATTCGCCGTGTGGAACAGTTACATGCCCAGCCGCGGGGGGCGCCCATCAGCTTCATGGCCGCTCTCGGAGGAGGATTTGCTCTCCTTTTCTTTGCCTTTGTTCTCCTTTCTATTGTTATTTCGACTTTACTTAGAAGGGAGCTTTGATTTGTTTGCGTGGCTCAGGGGTCTGGGTTAGGCGGCCAGGGGTGAGGCCTATGAAGCGGGTCCTGGTTTGGTGGCATTGACGCTCCCCGTGGTCTCCTTCTGGATTTTCTAAGAGCTCTCACATTATGGGCTGTCGTGGACGGGTGGGTTCTTTTACGCCGCTGCTTTTGCAGATTTTACGGACTGCGCTGGCTTCTCTCGTTTGGCCTTTTTGTCCAATAAATCTTGAAATATGAAAGGTCTCGTTGGCACCAGGCGGTGTGATGGCACTTTTAGCCCCTGCGGCTCCTCAAGTTTGGAGCCTCGTTTAGGGAGCGCAGTCCTTGAAGGTGACGCCTTTCCTCTGGTTGAACCGCACAGCACCCTGGGTAATATTCCTAAAGGGGCCCATCAAAGTCCCATTTGTCACCGAGCGTGATTTTCGTGTACGCCAAATCAAGCAGCCCTGGAAAGCTGGCCAAGTGAGAAGTGCCCTGGCACTCTCCAAAGCCGGCCGCGTGTGTGTGTGTGTGTGTGGCTGTCTATGCCCAGGCCATCGAGTGTGGTGCCACACGCCACCCGCTATCATCTCGCAGACTTTCTCTCACGTGTCAGTCGAGCTCCTGCGACTGGGCGCCGTGCCCTTCCAGATGGGACGGCCGACTTTTATTGTCCCGGTAAGAGCTGCAGTCTGGCCCGAATCGGAAGTCTCCACGGGGGCCTTTTCCGCGTCGTGTGTGTGGCAGCTTAGCGAGAAAGACAGCAAATTAAAGCATCAGCGAGATTTATGACGTGAACAACATTACCAGAAAAACTGGGAGGCAGGGGCGGGGGGGCTTGAAAGTCGGGCCAAACCAGCGGGACGGGATGAAGAGGCGACGACTGGCACTGCACTGAGAGAAGCCCCCCAGTGTTTCTGATCACCCATTTAAGTGCCGTTATGGGGTCACGAGGAGCCGGGGTGCCAGACAGCAGCCAATCCAGGGTGATGGCTGGGGTGTCACAGACTGGCAGTGGGCACTGAAACCCACCCTGTTCGGCCCTTATTACTGCCACCTGTGCTGTCCGACAGACACCTCCATTCATTCATTCATCGTTACCGACTGAAGAAGAAGAAGAAAATAAAGGAGAAGGCGAGGAAGGCGAGGCTCTCGTACATCTGGCACAGCTGCCCGATCATAAACACACATGTGGCCTTTGAAGCAGAGCTCTTCTCCTGGCAGGAGCCTCCCCGACTCCAAGAAGCTCATTTAAACATAAAAACGTCCAAATATGAGCGCGCCGTAAACCTCTCGGAGATTATTCAATTTATTTTTATATAGCGCCCTTCACGGGAGGTTGGCTCACAGCATCATAAAGATTTAAAGCGCCAGGCAGGCAGTAACACTGAAATAATAAAACACCAAAGTAGAATGTAATAACTTGTCACACGTCACATGTAATTAGGGCCAGGTGGCCGAGCGAGAAAAATCAATGAAACGACAACCCAAAAAGTCACGGGGGGCACCGCCAGGCCAGGCCAGGCCCAGAAAGGTGGCGAGCACCAACACGGACCCTGCTAAGGGGGCTGCTAAACGTCTGCTTAAGGCTTCAGACCCCGCCACTGGCACCGGTCACTTAACCTGCCAAGTGTTATGCCAGCCTGCGACACCAGCTGGTTAGGCAGGGTGGCGTAGCGGTGGAAGCTTTGGACTTGGGTTCAAATCCCACTACTGGCACCGTGTGACCCTGAGCCACTCACTGCTAAAAGACCACGTGGTAGGTAAATGTCAAGCTCCGCCCACTCTGACAGGTCTGTCGTAGTATGGCACTGCCATCCGCGGTCATTCAGGGCAGTCTGGTCACGTGACTGACCGATCGCTGGCACTTACCAGCCGTTCACGTGCTGTGCCGGGTGGGCCAGGCTTCCCGTGCGTCACCGATCACGAGAATGGGACCGCGTCGTCCTTTCGTCACTCGTCCGCTGCACCCTCCCAGTCCGTCCGTCTGTCACTCAGAGCCGTCCTGAAGGTGGCCGAGGTTTCTGCTTCATTTCATTAACATTATGAAAGGCGCTATACAAAGTGCAAACTGGGGCAGATGGAGAGTACCGTGCTGTGACGGACACAGCGACGACGACTTGACACGGTGACAGCGCCGGACACAGCGAGGACCGAGCCATTCTGACAATGTGCCCCCCCCCCCCGGACCCCCAACCTGCAGGCCTTACTCTACACGAATCAATCGAGCAGGTGGCACTGCCCAAGGACCTCACGAGCGGCCGGCCCACCGCGTGTGAAGCGCCGCTCCACTGCTGATTGCTAATCACCCGGCCGCTCTCGGGCCAACACAAACAGGAATTCCACGCACAATTGGCACGCGGATCATTCCCACATTCTTGGCACCGCCGCCGCCGCTCTTCAAGCCGATCTCATGATAACAGCGCAGCTTCCCACCGGGCGGGCGCTGTTCTCGTCATCGAGCTGCTTGCGTAACTTGGAATGGTCGCAGCTGGCAGCAGAAGAAAAGCGCACTGCAGAGGAAACCGTTTGTCTTATTGTGACAGAGTGCGGAAGAACATCACTCGGCGCATTCGTGGGACCGCAGGCGAGCCCAGCGAGGTCGGCGAGAGCTCAGCCAGGCGGAGAGCCGTGCAAGGTGCCGGGATGACAGCGCCCCCCGGTGGCGTCAAACGCACACGGAGGAGCGTCAGGGCACCGCGACGGGCATACGCTGCCTTCTTAGTGGCGTTTGGGGACCACTAGTGGGCGTCCTGGCATCTCTGGGAGAGAGTGGAGCTGCGCCCAGCTGGGACCCGCGCTTCTGGTCGCCAGTCCACCTCGGGCACACGCGTGGCGCTCTCCTCGCTGCCCCCTTTTGATGGATTTCCATCGGCCACTCCACTCGGCCTGCACGTGAGGGTCTGAGTTACACCCCGGGTGGGGGTCTCATCCTGCCCTCAAGACTCTCTGTGTGTGGACCCCTGGTGTTTCCTTTATTTTTTAAAGTCATTTTTGCATTTTGTCACCAGACTTGAGATGGGCCATGTTGGCATTCGGTCGCCTTTTCTGTGCCAGCTATTAGGCCTCATTGCTGCTCTTTTCTTCCATCCCGATTATTTGAATCAATTCTCATTCCATACAGGAACAGATTTACTGTCGTCGTTGTCTTCCTGAGGGACATTTGGAGGATTCTGAGGCCTGCCACTTAAGTTTGGGGCTCGGCTGCCTGGGATGAGGACTGAGGCCTAGCGGGGGTCCTGATCTCGGGTTTGTTTCTCTTTTCGGAGGTCTGCCCTTTCGTGTTTCATATTTGTGTGTCACGAAGGTACGATGGAAAGTCAGCAGACAGAGCGTGCCCACTGGCCCGAGGGCACGGTGGGAGGTCACAGATGTTAAAGATGGTCACTGGCGAGACTCGGACATGGACAGGCTTAGCACTGGCATCAACAGCACCCATGTTTGAATTAGCAGTGGGTGGCACGGCTAGAGGTCCATGTCAGGGTCCCACTAAAGGGTGCTATGCCAGTGTGCTATATTTGTATACCCTCACAGACAGACAGGTGAAAGGCACTGTATAATATCTATCTATCTAGAGTGAAAGGCGCTATATAACAGACCGACCGGCTGACCGACGCCGCTGATCCGCAGTCATTCTTATTAACCTGTGCAGCTGCACCCCCTCGTCTCACTGGCGCCCCCTGCTGACAAGTTGAGGCTTCTGCTCGTTTCCATGGACCCCCACCTGACACAGCAAAGATTTGGCCTTTAAGACAAATTTGCCAACATCAAGTGGATTTCACGTCCTAAGCGTTTCCTTCGGACCCCCCTATTTGCACATTTTCTGCAGGTTTTCCAGTAAAATGATTATCTCCAGTTTAACCAGTATGTCACCCACAGCCCAGTTTCAATGTCTGCTAACTGCCGAGCTCATGAAAATGAACAAGCTCCCACATCTTGCCGACTACGCCGCTCCTCTTCAATGTCCCACCTTTGAAATGACGACAAATCTGAACGTTGCAGGAAATTGTCTGTAAAACATCACAGGCATTCCCTGTCACCACTCGATGGCAGCCTGCTTCAATTAAGGACACGTTCTTCTCGGGGGTCAGATCACGCCGACTGACACAGGGCTCACCTGGGCCCTGGCGTGGAGTGCCAGCTGCAGACACTGGCGTGTGGGCTCTCCTCAAGTCCGCAGCTCTGAAGGGGCGTCTGGGGGGCTCCTCGTTTTGGAGAGAGAATCGTCAGAGTCGACGCGCCTGCTGCTCCTTCATCGCCTTCACCTTGTTCAAAATCAGCTCCCTCTCGCGTGGCCTGTGGACTGGCAAAGACCCCCTAAACGGGGAGCCCACCCTGTCCGACGGCTGCCCGGACTTCTGGACGTGCTGGTGGAGACGTTGGTTTGTCAGCCATTTGACTTCTCTGAGCGACTCGTTTCTAGCCACGCAGGGCCCTCCGATTCATTGGGCAGATTTTGCCATGCAGAAGTCCTCCTCCTCCTCCTCCTCCTCCTCTTCCTCTTCTCCCCACTCGGGGTCGATGACCAATCAAGTCCTATTTCTTTGTCTTTATCCCCCCCACCTCCTCTGTGTGCTCTCCCCTCGTTTTCAGTTCCTCAAATAAACAAGTGAATAAAAGTGGGCAGAGAATTGGACTTTACATGAAGAGGAGACGAGTGGGCGCTGCCACTGCAGTGAGCCTGTGAACCATCTGCTGCCTGGCCAAGGCCTCGGCCCCTCACATTCCCCTCCCAGCCTCGTGTGAAGGCCCAACACTGGCCAGCTTTCATCTTAGACCTCCCATTGTGTGATGCCATTCTCTGAAAGGCGCTATATACATTAAGATTCAACTGAAGGGCTGGCCGTTTCGAGTGCCCAGCTGGCACCACAGGCAGGGTGCCACTTTGTAGGACCACATCCCGCTCTACACCCTACGGCCTTTATAGCGCCATTCCCCCCAGAAGTGGAGTGCTGAACAAATCCGGTGCCCACGTCCGTCAGTGGGAGTCCAAGAGGGGGGCCAATGAACTTGTGGTGCCCTGCGGCGGATGAACGAGTGCCGTGACTCAAGCCGTGGCACCAATGACGAATCACCAGAACTCGAGGAGGCCGTCAAAGGGGCAGAGCTCTTGGGTCATCGGCGGCGCTGCTCCTGCCCGCTCCCTCTCGGCCCCCTTATCACCGGAACGTTCCACTCGCAGGCCTGCACTCCGGGGGCCTCACGTGACAGAATGGCTGCCCCTCGGAGGCCGTGTACTGAACGTGGAGAAGGAGCCAGGCGGGGGTCCGGGAGAACAGGAAGCAAAGGCCAGAAGGGTCTTCCTCATGAGTGAACCCCTTCGGGAGTGCCGACGGCGTACGGGTGGGCACTACCCTGCTATGGGTCGCTCGGATATAGTGCCTTTCGCGGCGCTCCAGCTGTTCACAGGCCGAGCGATGAGTCACACTGCAGCACTCATCTTAATTTATGGCGTGCGGAGAAAGAGAAATCTCGGCGTTTCCTCCCCACATTACTCACAGCCGACAAAGGAAGTCGGGTCCAAAATGACAAATGCAGAAAGGGAGGAGGAGGAGGAGGAGGAAGGCGAAGGTGAAGAAGAGCAAGCGTGTGGGGTGTGACGTGACGGACAGGTGGATACCAGCAGGAGGTGCCCTCGAGACAAGAGTTAATCAACAGCGGGTACTGGAAGCGGTGGCACAGGTACCACCCACTTTCACACTCCAGGGTCCCTTCACAGGCACCACGACCCTGCGCCCACCATATCTGTCCTGGAGGTCAAGCCAACTCACCGCTGGCATTTCCAGAGGTCCCCGGTTGTGTCGTTTCCCTTAAAAGGGCTCCGAGTCGAGTCCTGCTGTGGCGCGGCGGTGGCAGCGCGCGGACGTCCTCCGTTTATCGCGAGGCTCGTTACGATCTCGCCCAGGAATGAACGCGGGTTTGGACGGCTGCCACGGCGCCCATTACGGTGCAGTCTGGAGCGCTGACCCCTCGTCTTACGCTTATTGTATTCCTGACAGATTTGCTCAATTAGAAGGCCGAATAAATGGCAAAGAGTAATTTGTTTCCCTCCAGTCTTCACACACCGTGCCAACGGACGTTAAACAAAATTTATAGTAGGAACACTAAAAGTGCCACTTAGGTTTAAACAAATGGAGCTCGTTCATCACGCTTGAGCGGCCCAGACATGTGACTTCATGCGCCGGCCTCGAGTCCGCAGCCAAATATAGGAAAGCGCGCACTTGAAGCGGACGGGACGCTGTCCTCCACGTTAAATATGGGCCTGGCGCCGCTCCAGCGCTAAGAAGTGTTAGCGTTGGCACTTCCACTGTGTACACTGACGGTGAATTGTTTTAGTGTTGATTTGACGGGGCAGACGCGGACGATTGATCGATGGGGACGCGCACTGTCTTACCTTTTTCAGTCATGTTTCCTGCAGAGGAGCCTCTCTGCCCGCTGCGCCTTCATCTGGGCAACTGGGACCCGAGCCTCCGAGGCAAAGCGCTGCCACCCGCTGTCCTGGTCAAGCGTGGCACGTCTGGGAGTGCGCGTGACAAACAACCCCCTCGAGGACAGGGACACGGAAGGGCCCTCTGTGGTCGTCACCTCCCCGTTTGACAGGTAAATCCCACTCTGCCAGCTGACCGCCTGCCTGCAGAATTCAAGTGACGGACGACGACAACAGGCCGCCCCCGCCACCCCAATGGCAGCAAAATGAGAAATCCGGGCGCGCCATCGAGACCCCAACTCTTTACCTGCAACACAAATACAGGGGACATCAAGGGTGGACTCGCCCACTGCTGGTCTTCTTCAAATCCCCCCCCATCGCGCGTGCCAGCTTATCGAGTGGAGTGACGCAGAATGGCAAAGCAGAGGGAAGGTCGGGGGAGCAGAAGAACCACCACAGAAGCCGAGTGACAAATCCCAAAGTGACAGGAAAGGGCGACGCAGAACATCCTGGGTGACCTTCCATGACGCTGTGACGATGACGACGTCAATACGAACACGGCCACGGCAGGGAGGGAGGGGGCTGTGAAAACCAAGATGGCGGCAAACAGGAGACCGAAAAAACCAAAAGGTCATGCGAGGAGTGAAGTCAACGATCCCAAAGCCCACAATTACTTGACTCTCTTGTGCGGAATTAAAAATGGCAGCGGTCTGAAGGGCATTACATGAGGGCGGCCACCCCGAGTGTCTCGGGCCCCTTTAACAATGTGACACGTCACGCGGTATACAAGGGAACACCAAAGACCACCAGTCAGGACCCTTTAAAATGGAGCAGGCACATTAGGGAGTGCCCACAAAGTGCGCGCCACCATGCCAACCAACCTCTAGCTGGTCATGCCACCCCCTTCTGATGGACTGCTGTGTCATAGCAACAGTCGGTCTGTCATTTGTCCAACCAGCTCTATCCTAACTACAGGGTCACGGGGGTCTGCTGGAGCACAGGGCACCAGCCCATCGCAGGGCACACACCCACAACTTAGGATCGCCAATGCACCCGACCTGCTTGTCTTTGGACTGTGGGAGGAAACCCACGCAGACACGGGGAGGACCTGGGAAGTGAACCCAGATGGGTCTCCTAACTGCGAGGCAGCAGTGCTACCCACTGTGCCACCGTGCCGCCCCTCATAGCAACAGCTCGAGCAGAACACAAAATGGCAAACAACAGCATTTTAATGAACAATGAATTGAGCTCCAAAACAAACAAACACACCAACAGCACGAGACGGGACCTCGACACGAGCAGAGATCACCCGGCCCGGCCCACCACAGCCTCTCTACCGGGGGTCCTGACCAGCGTACCTTGGCTTTCCTCTTACATGTCGTCTGTGTGTGTGTGTGTGTGTGTGTGTGTGTCAGGTGTTCTCCTGTGTTCCTTGTGTTTAGAGGGAGGACACCTAGGAGGCGGGCCCACTGTGATGTCACCGCTGAAGGACCGCCCTCGGTCTCTTTAAAAGAGGACAAAGCCAGAAGAACGGAGCTCTGAGGGAGTTTAAAGGCTCCAGAGATCTCCCTCTCTGTGTCCCAGGCTGGCATTTGGTGCCCAGTTGGCACCGCCTCCCTATTTGTGTGCCCATCATTTCACTGGTTTCCAGTTGCTGTTAGCCTGAAGTGTACTGGAGGTTGACAGGTGAATGTGCAGGTGAGGGGAGGCCTGAGGCAGAATTCAAGTAGTCGACCCCTAGTGGAGACTAAGGGGACTGCAGTCAAGACAAGAGGAGGGCACCTGAAAATATCTTTGGTAAGAAATGGGAATGAGGGGGCGGATAGCATGGACTGACCTTCTTCTTCCTCCTCCTCCTCCTCTTCCTGTCATTTGTCAAACATCTCAAAGTCTCAGTGACACTTCTGCCATCCACAGAAGTAGAACTTACGGGTTACTGGGAGGCCATTTATCTGATCTGCACAACCAGCAAGCAGTGGCCGGGACCCTCAAGCTGATCTTCATCACTTGCCTTCACTCCGATTTCCTTAAAGAAAGCATAGGACAAGTTTGGAGTTGAAGAGCGTGAACCTCTCGGTGGCGGCGGCCTACAGAATGAGCAGAAGCCCCAGCGGCTCTTTCTCCATCTCAACAGGCGACTTTATATTTAAATAAACAGCAAACGGAAAAGCAAACACACACACACATTCAGTGCCAGCGGAAGGGCATGCAAATACAACGGGAGGCTGCGACGTGCAACTGCTTAAGTCGTCTGGGCCTCAAGCGTGGACGGCCAGGCCGACGACGACGGGCGCTTTGTGCCCACCGAGTGTTCCTTTAGTGAGCTCCTTTTTGAAGTAAGGCTGACCAGCAGTCTTCACCTTTTGGTCCAAACAATAAGCACCGTCTACCATTCTTACCTGGCGTCTCATACGGGCAGGGGCGCTGTGCCCACTCGCCAATCAGAAGAGTGGCAGGACCACACAGAGGACAGCAGGCCCAATCCAGACCCAAACTCAAATGGCAGGCTTTAAAACAGTAAAAGTGCAAAAAGACCCGGAAAGAATCCGAGGGCATCCGTGAAACCTCCGGCACTCAAGGCCAGCAAAAAACTAAAGTTTAGGAAAAAGAAAAAGAAACGTAAACCAAAAACACAACCCAGTCCAACGAGACGGAGAAAACGGCAAGAATGCCAAGGACCCCAGCTATGTGATCAGGTGGCACCGAACACAAAATCATCAAAAGGCACAATAAGATCACGGGTGGCAAACCCGAACGCGAGCAGCCGAAAGACGACGGCGATATGAAGGTAAAAACAGAACACGGCACAGCGTACGCCAGCTCTGTGCCCCTTCACACGGCAGACTGCCAACATTCTCCAGGGTTAGGGTGACCTCGACGGCAGAGAAAAAAAGAGCGGCCGACGTCCAAGAGAAGCTGTGCGGTCGCCACGAGGAGGAAGACGAGGGAAGGAAATTCAAACCCAAAGCCGGCGCCCAGATGTGGGGTGGCCTTAGTGACAGGGACAAGCAGCCATCCAGTGTGACACGGCTCTTTTAGCTCCTCCTGGGTGGCAATGCTCACCCCCATGGCATCTCTTTGGTCACTGCTGTCATGTCACTTACCAGACGAGAGTACTTGTGCCCAAACCTGTCTGTGTTGGGCATTAGAGGAGCTTGAACAAAGAGACACCAAGGCAGCAGAGAAGTGGGCGACAGCTCAACGACGAGCCACCCGCCATGTGAGGTGCCCACACCTGTAGAAGCAGGAGGCCCCACCCCCTTGGGCTCAATGTACAGAGAACAGCCACCGCCTGGCACCTTCTCCTTGGTGTTTTAAAAATAATGGAGATGTCGTGTTGGTGGTTTCAGAGGTCAAGAAACGTCATTGTCACTCATTGTCACCTCAAATCAGGTGAATTTTCTGATGTTGTTCACACATTAAGCAGGTTCTCTGCTGGGCCTTCTCGGGTACTGAAGAAAGAAAAAAAAGGTAGTCAGCAATGATCAGGAGGAAGGGCACGGGCAAAAAAATGGGCAAAGGTCGATAGCGGATCTCAGAGAGAAAGTCAGCCGAGTGAAGTCGCCGACCAAGGATCAAAGAGTCGCAATTTAAAACAAACATGGGGACCTTCATAGGACTCCTGGTGCACCATGGGAAAGATTGGCATGACAACGACCACACGGCTGGTCCAAGATGGCACGAAGTCAGAAAGCCACAAATACACTTCATGTCTGGAAACCCCAAAAGAAATCAAATTGAAGGAGACACACACAAAAAAAAAAAAGAAAGAGGGGTGCCAGTCAAGCCACTCGTCATTGTTCAGGACGCGATGCCAGGCAGAGGCTGGTAGCAGTCACGTCGAGTGGCATCACCGGTGCCATGACTTATGAGCCAGCAGCCTGCCGACTGACATTACGGTGTCAGCCTTTAAAAGAACCTCCGGTTTGGAGCTCGTCTGCCGCTTGTCGGAGATCTCGGCTCGCAGTCGACTTCTGGGATGCCCTGAGCAGCCAGCACTGCATGAGCGACATCCAGCTGAGATGATCCAAGTGAAGGTCAAGGAGAAAATGACAGCCATACGTCTTCATGGAATACAAAGGCGGCTCAGTGGTCCCTTTAGGTCTCCATTCGAGGCCTGGAGTTCCAATGGCGGCTTTCCTTTCCAGTCTTCACGCACTTAATAAAGCTTTTGAGATGTTGAAGGTCTCACCTCACCACGGGCCTGATGCACGTCGTGGGGACGACTTCTTGTGACATTCAAGTTGAAGGCGTCTGCAGGAGATGGAGGTCCACCCTGCTTGAGAGGAGACGACTCGACTCGTTTGCCGTCCCCTCTATGGACCCTCGGGTGTGCGGCTCATTCCCTTTGTTGTCTCCCTGCCGCTCATCGCCTGTCCTTTCCTTTCGTTTCTCTTAAATTCACTTTTTCTCTTTCTTTCTTTCTATCCTCTGTTCAAACTGGACATTTCTTTGTGGTTTGCCTTCTCTTCAATTCCACTCGCACATTCCGCTTTTTCCGGTGACCTTTTCCGACTCTTTTTTGATCCCAGCATTCCTCCAAGTCTGACTTTTTTGGCTCTTCCTCCTGAATGTTCTCGTCGAGTGCCCCTCGGGTCGGAGCGACTCCGTCTTCGTCCAGTTTCTTTTGATCTTCAGGTGACGCTCACTTTGGCTTTGGATCAGGAGGTCTCCGTGGTGACAGGACCGGGTGGACTCTGTGATTCGAGTCACGTTCCTAATCCCCCTCCAAGTGCACCCACAGTGGGCCATGCCAAGCTGCCCTTACCCCTTACTGCCCTCCACTCCAGCCCTAAGTTGGCTCAGAGAAAGGGTCCAGTATGGAAAAACAGAGAAAAATACGAATACATTGGAAAAAGAATGAAATATAAAAACGCAGGAAGAAATCGGCGTATCGTCCAACCTCGATGCAGAGTGAGCGTCAGCTGACCAACGACCACGTCACAGACTGGCATACTGGGATCTGTCTGGTCAGGCCACTAAAGGGGTCACTCTGCTCGACTCCTCACTTCATCATAATGGCTGACAGCGTGTTAGAGGACACCACATGGCCCCGACTTCCTGTGTCCCCCTCATCCAAACCAGAAAACGTCCCACAAACAAACATTCACGAACACAGAGGGAGTCCAACGGAGTCACAGAAGATGGGAAGATGACAAACGGAGGACAGCCGGCCAAGGCCCAAGTGACCCAAACTCACCGTACAGTGCCACCGAACCGACAGTCCTGGGAAGTCCTAAACACCTGCCTGGCACAGGTAACCGGGTAAGCACTGAGGGTCTGTGTTAGCCCATCGATGAAAGATCAGCGGTGCCCGATGTGGGTGGCAGATCACACTCATTTGTGCTTCCTCTCTTCGTCCTCCTTTGAGGATCTGACGCCTTGACTTACAATGTCCACAGCCCCAGAACTAAACAGGAAGCCCACCTTCTAAACCTGAAGGGTCAAGCGCACTGCCTGGGCACGTCCTCGCCAACACAGTGACGATCCTCCGCAGAAAACGGGCAGACACGCACAGGACTTGTGAGCAGTAAAGCAAGACGAGTGAGTGATGAAGGCGAGGAGGGCAGGAGCGGGAAATACAGAACCCTGGGGAGGACCCTCCAGAGAGATGGAGAAAAAGAGAGAGAGATGGAGAGAGAGAACGAGAGAGGGAGAGAGAGATGGAGAGAGAGAGAGATGGGGAGATGGAGAGAAATGGAGAGAACGAGAGAGGGAGAGAGAGAGGGAGAGAGAGAATGAGAGAGAGAGAGAGAGAGAGAGATGGAGTGAGAGAACGAGAGAGAGAGAGAGAGAACGAGGGCAGCACCACTGAAAGTCCAGCGAAGACTCCAGGTTTAGACTGCAGCTTCCTCTTCCTCCCTCCCATAACACACACAGTGCCCACTCTGCTCTATGGAGGGCACCTCCAGAGTTCTTGGGTCCCCCCCCACCCCACCAAAGGCCCACTGCTGTTTCTGCAGTGCCCGCCTCTTCTGGTCTCTCTAGTATTCTTGCCCCACAAGTGAGGATCTCTCTCAGTGACCAACAGCAGCTGGCACGTCTCACTCCTTGAGCCACAGGACCCCTGCCACTCAGAATGACCCAAGAGACGACTCACCCCTCTTTACATCCAGGGGGGTCTACTGAAGCCCACTAAATGGTTTTATTCAGAACCAGCACCCTGAATTAATCAGCCACTCTAGAAGGCCTGGTGGCCACGCTGCAGTCATCTCTGACGCCATGTGGGCAAACCAAGAGCGTGCCAGTCAGTCAGCGAGTACCGTGAGGGATGATGCGAAGCATTGATGAGGCACAGGCTTGTTGCTGCCCACAATGTAAAGTCCTAATAAGGTTAGAAACCTCACAGTGGACTAAGGTGGGTGAAGAAGGGAAGGGGAACAGCCTGGAGGTCAGCAGGTCATGGGGACAGATGGCAATGGACAGTGACACCAGTGACAAAGCTTTTCTTGATGCGCGTTTCGCTCTCTTGCTTTCCCGGGTGGTCGAGAGCGGCCCCACCTCTGCCAGCCAGTTGTGACATTTAAGGCCGAGAAGGCCGATGCCGTACAGCCAAGTGCACGGAGCGGTTCCAAAGCCTGGCACCTCGGTGGCCTGACAAGGGAGACACTCTGAGCCTTTACCAGTGGAGTTGCTCTTCTGCGGTTTCCACGCTGGACGTTAATGCCCGCCGGCGGCCGGCACAGGACTGCGCTGGGGGAGACGCCGCCGACTCCGATTTGCTTTAGCGCTTGTTCTTCCCAGATGTCAACACAGAACAGCTGCTTTCCTCGACTGCGCGTGACATCTTGCTGAGTAAGAGTGGTACCTCATATCCCCCCACTGCAAAAACATCTCATAAATCAGTCGGCTAAATACGCAAACGCACCGAGAAAATCTTGGCTACAGAGCTGCGATGAAGCAGTCAAATGTAAAAGTGAATTTTCTAGACATTAACTCTTCACGGTGCTCTGATTCGTCAGACGCTGCCTTGTGCCTTCCCTGTAGCCGACACTCCAAAGTCGAAGACGAGGAAGAGGAGGAGGAGGAGGAAGAGCTCAGAAGGCCGAGGCCGGGCACACTTCCTGTTATATAGTGCCTTTCAAAGTGAGCGCCACTACACGACAACTGACCGGTCAATGAACTCTTCAATGTCTCCTTATTGTGGACGGTCTCATACTTTCACAAGCGGCGCCTACGATGACTTGATCCTCAAAATGGGGCTGAAAGAAAAAAGAAAGAAAGAAAAAGAGAAAGAAAAAGAGAGAGAGAGAGAGAGAGAGAGAGAAAGAAAACTCGCTTTCCTCGCACAGTTTTACATTATCTGGACAGAATTAAAAATCATCATTTCCACAGCAAGTCTTACAATACAATTTATTTGTTGTGTGGCCCCAACATCACATAAGAAGTGCCACAGTGGGCTTTATCAGGCCCCCCTCTTGACAGCCCCCCAGCCTCGACTCTCTAAGAAGACCAGAAACAACTCCTTAAAAAAAAAAAACCTTGTAGGGAAAAAATGGAAGAAACCTCCGGAAAGGCAGTTCAAAGAGAGACCCCCTTACTGGGTACATTGGGCATGCAGTGGGTGTCAAAATGAAGGGGGTCAATACAATACAAGACAAGACAATACACAGAACAGAACAAATCCTCAATAGAGCGTAAAAATAAACAGACGAACACCACCACCACCTGACGTACGTCACATTACGCCACGTCACTACTTAACAAAAACGGAGCCAAAGGCCTCTAGGAATTAAGAGGGTCAGCAGCAGCCGGGCACTGCCAACCTGCTGCACTTGATGAACTGGCCATCAGCCTCTACTGTGTGAGAGCAGAAGCCGTGGCAGTTTGCTGGTCTGGAGCATTCAGGTGTGCGTTAACACAATGCCAAGGAGGAACGGCATCAGCGACCAACTCGGAGAAGAAGCTGCTGCCCATCAATCTGAGACGGCTACAAGGCCACTGCCTGACAATCGGACGTCCATCGTGCTACACGTGAGGAAGATTAAACACAAGAGGCAAACATTCAAGACTGCCGGCAATCTTAGCAGGTGTGGACATCCAAGCAAACTGACCCCAAAGTCGGGCCGTGCAACACTCAGCAAAGCCAAGAGCTCCACGTCCGACTCTACGGCCTCAGTTGGCACGGCCAGTGGCGAAGGTCACAGCAGAGCAATCAGAACGAGAAGGCATCGGGCAGGAAGAGGCTCTGGATGGGGTGGCAGCTCACTGCAGGGTGAACAGGAGTGTGTGAACACACACACGTGAACACTAGTGCTGTCAAGTCACCAAATCCCCTAACCTGCAAACATCTGGAAGGAAACTGAAGCACGCAGAGGAAACCCACCAGGAAGACACACAAACTCCCAGCAGGGGACACCTAGGATGTGACCCCCTTCCGCTGTGCCCCCCACATGTTTGATTTTAGGGCTGCAACTAATTATTCTCTTGGTAGTCGACTCATTGTTCATATTTTTTTTCCAATAAGTCACAATTATTTCATGCCCGACTATTCTGATGCCCGCGACCTGTGGTTGCACATCCTGTTGTGGGCTCCAGTGCCCGTCTTACCTCATCTGCTCACGTCTGTCCACCTGTGAATGTCACCCTGATGTGTCTGCATTAACACAATTAAAATGAATAATCAAATGAAAATTTGAAAATGATCTGATGTTTTTATATTAGTCTGACCATCACAATAAAGAAGAAGTACATTAAACAATACAAACTACTGTAAAGTGCACGTCGTCTTTAAACACAAAACGTGCAGTGCAAACGTGCAGAAAAGGCCACCGGTGTGTCCAGTAGTTTGAATAAAGCTTCAACGTGGAGTCTCTTAAAGGCTCAGCTCATACTCTACTCTACTCTACCGTATATTCCCGATTGCCGTGCAGGACGCGGGCATTTCGACGAGCTCTGGTGCCAGGCTGGCGCTCCTCTACGAGCCGACGTTCCCAGCTGCTGAGCAGAGACGCTCGGAGGGAGTTGAGGGAGCACACGAGAAGGATTTTACAGACAGAGAAAGAGGTTTTAATCATCACACTCTGAAAGTGCTGCAGTTTATCACATCATGTACTTCATTATGTCAAAAGAACGGCCTCAGATACGTAACAAGCTCATTGCTGCTATACTCCATAACACAAGTTACCTGACGTCGGTTTACTATTCATAGGAACTCAAATATCATACGGATGAAGAACAAACCAACTAACTGACTGACTGACTGGGCCGTCTCTTCACCATTTTACTCGTTCAGCTCCAATCGCGTTAAACTGAAATTCTGTTCACTTAACCCTTAAACCGCCACACCCAGCGACAGTCGGTTTCCAGTGTCATTTTCCAGCACGCCGAAGCCGAGTATATGTGGCGACGTTCACTCCTTGAACTCGGCAGCCGGCTAGATTTGCTTCACTGAGCAGTCTGGCAGCACACCGGAGCCGGTCAGTCAGTCCGTCCGTCCGTATATGCGTTGAGCAGTCGCCCCCCCATTTGACGGTCTCCGGTATTTGAGCCGCCTGCAGTCATCAGCGCTGAGCGGAGCGCTCTGTGTGTTTGTGTTCAGCCCGGTGAGTTACTTCATTTCATCACAGGCTCCAGCTGCACTTTGAACTTTGAATAATAGATCGTTGACGCAGTAGTTTTGTTTTTTTTTTATAGTTTTTACAGTTCATTTTCAGTGTGTAAAATGATGAGCGTTGCAGTAATTGTGATGCTCTTTGCATGAAGAAAAAAAAAATATATACGTGTTCCGTTAAAATTTCACATTGCTTTGTGAATGGTGACGTTTAGCGCAGCTAGAAAGTACTTGGGGGTTAACGCACCCCTGGACGCCAAGCGTGTGTCGGCTTGAGGGTTAACTGTCGTTACACAGAACAGAAAGCTCCGCTTCACGTAATCTGCATTCAACTTCTTTTTCGCTCACTTTAGAGTTCCTCTCTCCGTCACGTCTCCCTTCCTCTTCTCCTCAGACGTTCTTCCTCGTTGGTCGGACCGTGTGCAGTCTTGACAAACAGTAACAAGCGATACGCCCCCCGATGGTCATCTAGTGCATTGCAGTTACTGTGACTGGAGCCTCCGCTGAACGTTCCGTTGATGACGCGTTGATGACGTTTTTTGTAGTCGATGACGTCGACTAATCGTGGCAGCCCTATTTCATTTCCGACCGTATACATTATTTAAATGAAGTTAACAATTTCTCTGTACAACGTCATGCTCCATTAAAATGACATCAGGCCCACACCCCAGGATTTATTCTACCAGCACACGGCGTTATGAGGACCGCTCTCAGAAACCGAGTCAGAAGCCAGTCGTCATCGTCCGATTCTTCCACTTGCGATGTCTTCTAGCAGCCGTGGCGTTCGAAACACTTGGGCCACTCCGAGCTCCATGACCCTGTTAGACTAGGATCACAGTCAAGTGCCTTAAATTTAGAAAGGACAGGCACTTCACTTCGGTGTATCTGATGAAGGCCGAGTCACGGATGTGAAGGGGACAAAGAAAGGGAAATGAGACAGAAAGAGTAGCACGGCTCTGACGCGGGGTGCCACCCGCTTGTAAAACTGGGCAGAGCGGTACGTCAGTCAGCACAGTCGGAGCCGCCGTGTCACCCTGCGTGGCGTCACAGCCAGTTCAGTTTATGAATCTCAACGTGAGCGATGCTGTTGTGCGTACGCGCCGTTCATACTGGAGATGGTTTTTTATCAGGTCTCGAGATGTAAAGCTGTAAGAGGGTGCACTCTCTTTTTCACAGGCCTGTACACACTGGCTGTTTAGAGAGTAGCAGCTGCCATGGCGGCCCCCCATTTAATCCATGCGCAGGGGTTACTTAAGACTCTGTGAGTAAGAGGGGTTACGGTTAGCGAGACCCCAGTGCAGGAGGTGCGCGCCACTTGAACCCAACGGAGACATTCAGTGCCCACTGCGGGGCGGGCCGCGAGTCAACACTCAGACAGAGCGGATTAAACCGAGACCCTCAATGGACTCCTACACAAACCACCTTCTGAAATGCACATGAAAAAGGTCAAAGGTCATCCCGACTGGACTCGAACCCAGATCCATGGCGCCGACACTGCACCAGAGATGTGTGCCCTCACAGTGGCAGTGACGTACCTGACCTCACTTTACAGCGTGATGGAGAGAAGGGGGGACGTCGTACTTTTTAACGAATCTATAAAACCAGTGGCGAGATTGGCCACTATGAAAATGTGCGTCGTTGAGCCCGTCTCCGCCAAACGTGACAGAGTTATACAGGAGAAGACCGCGGCCCCCGTCGTTACAGTCCTCTCAATTCTGGGACTTGGCACAGGTAGGCAGAGCTGCACCCCAAGGTGGGTTTAGGCACTGAGACTTTGGTTCAGAGCCAGATTTCATCAGTGACGGTACCTGTGCTTTATTCCAACGTGGGCAGCACCCCAGTTATATTTCACTAACATGGGGAGTCAAAGGAGTTTCCATTTGCTTTGAAGTGTGCCCACTGAGCAGCCCAGTGATGCCAGGGTGAGCCTCACAGTCAAAGCTGAACATATTAGATTCAAGTATCAGAAGTGTGTGCCAACAGGCTGGCGTTACATTGCTGCAGACTCCCCATGACCCTGCCTTGTGCCAAGTGAAAGAGATGGATGGACAAACTCCTGTCTAAATGCATTTATGAAAAGGTGCCATGTGCCGGACATAAGCTGATGTCACCTCATGTGACCTCTAGTCATGGGGTATGTCAGATTTGCTGACTCTGTCGCCAGACCATCTCAATTTGAAAATCACCGCCTGCGCCACATTTACCAACTGAGCGCCAGCCAACAGCACACTGCCTGAGGGAGCCGGCGCTGTACACGAGAACACGAGACATCAGACAGACCTCCATTTGTGAGGTCCAAAAGACCTGCCCACACGTCTTATTCATTGGTCGTCTCGTGGACACCCCTTCGACTAAAACCAAAAACCAAAGTGATTTTATTAGAGCGGGTCACACAGAATGTCACATCAGGTGGCCCGTTTAAAGAGAGAGCATCGCTGACGGCCCATCGGCTCGTAAACGAAGGCTACGACTGAAAAGTGCCAGAAAGATCGCTTGATGTGACGTGAACACAAAGAGCCGTCAGCCCCCTGACGTAACACAAGTCACATTTGTCCCCTTTAGGATCCGTGACTCTGCGTCTTCACAACACCACAAAAGGCAGCCAGCCTGGCGAGCACAAGGAGCTCCAACTGCAGGCCCCGTTTTCAGCCCAGTACCCGCTTTACCTCAATTAGACGATTTTTGAACGTCTCGACTGCTCAGATGTATTCATTTGTTCTTACGATTGAAACGTTAAGGAGGACACCGTCAGTAACTTAAACATGTGACCAACCCCTGAAATGTCACTGGGGAGTGGCAGCTGCCACCCTAACGCGCTCTTCCATTTGTTGGCAGTGATAAATGCAGCATGCACCGTATAAAGGATGCCAGTCCGCCATGTGGGTCCTACAAACAACAGCAATATCCAGGGGGAAGAAATAACAAATGTGTCAGGGCGGCCCCCATCCCTCCTTGTCTCCATGTGGTCACCCTACGTGATATTCAGGCTCAATTTTCCATAAATAAGCCGTGCGAAGGTAAACGGTATGCATTAAATATTGAGACAGTCCGAGCGGCGCGTATCGGCTCTGTTTAAACTTTCTGATCGCCCTCCATAAACAAGACAAAGTGGCACAGCTCACAGCGCGACGGCGAGGCTGGAGCGATGCGCGGGGATTACGCTACATAAACACTGGCGATATCATAAATCAGACAGGGGCATTTGTTTCTATCGCTGCCTTCTCACACGTGTGTGTAAACCTGGGAAAGCCCAGTGGCAGGTGGAACTTACCGGAACGGCTGGGAGAGATCAAAAGGCCAAGCAGGAGGAAGAGGAGGAAGGCGGCACTACTTCACTGCACGGCTCCTCTTGATCTGACTCGTGCCATCCCTGTGCTGCCCAGTTTACCTGCCATGTTGACAGTCAAGAGAAGCCTTAGGACTCCAAACAGCGCTGGCCGACTTCACGTCATGATCTGCTCTTTGATTTACTGACCGGGTGCTCCTTCGTCTTTTCACTGAAACCCCAAGTGCATCCTGGGGCTTTACTTTTACGTTTACTTTACTTTTGATATTAAATCTGAATCACACTTGCCAGCGATGCCATTTTGGTTTTCCCACGAGTGCCACCATTTTGGGCACCATTGTTAAGATGCAGGTCCGGGTTGCCGCTGCCGCCACCACCACCCCTGAAGGTCACGTCACATGATGTCACCACTGTGATGCTACTTAAACCGACGCAGCACTGGACTGTTTAATCCCCCCCAACCGTTAAACGTTAACCTCTTTGTGTTCTTTGAATGTTCTGCGTCCCAAAACACTGCAATTTAAGATCAACGTTTGGGCTCCGGCTGCTGGCTTATCTATCGATTTCCCAGTTAACAACTTTTAACAAGCGACACAACTAAAATGAAGCACACAAATGTCCTGTCACTTGAGCAATGACTGGCTTGTCATTAAGCAACTGGGTTGGAACAAAAACCTGCAGCCACCGCGGCCCTCCAGGCCCGACGCCGCCCAGGACAGCTTTAGAGGAAGATGAAATATCAGAGAGGTGACACGGTGTGTACCGAGAGCCACATTCATAAAATGATTACAAAACGGGGGCGCGACAGCCACATCACCACAGCCACAGTCACAGCCACATCACCACAGCCACAGCCACATCACCACAGCCACAGTCACAGCCACAGCCACAGCCACATCACCACAGCCACGCTACGCCCCAAAACAGAAATCCACATGGCGGCCCCCGTCATTCACAACTGGCTTACTTACCGGTGACGCCTCCGGAGGCCAAGACGTTAAATGCGGTTTTTATACGAACTCCTGCCACCTGAGGGAGGCATGGCGGCACGGGCCCGCGTCAGGGTGCCGTATCTTTGATTTGCGATCGCGGTGTGTTGTTTGTTCGGCTTCTTCGTTGTGGCCCTCCGCTCCTCTTCCAGTTTTTGGATATTTTTCACGCCCCCGTTTCTTACGACTTCCTTAATCTGGTCGAAGCCCCCCGAGCAGAACAATCTCAGTAAGTGAGTGGATTTCAGGGCGTTCGCAACTCATTTTACGCCAAACAAAAGCACCCGCCAGGAGCCTCCGACCAGAGCGGTAAAGCTGCACTGCGTTCGTCGCCATTGAAAAAAGGCGGGCTGGGCTGGGCGGCTACAGGTTCGCTTGGCGGCAGCCAATCACCGTCCGTTACGTCACCACGGAGGCGGGATTTAGCGTTTTTTTTCCTATGAAAGTTTCGAAGAGAGAGGTAACGCTGTCATTACTTTCAGTGAGCGGTTTGTGAAGATGACCGGCGAGGAGGGGTCTGCGCCTGCCTTTCTTTGTCCGCCAGACCCCATTCGAGCAGTCCACTCCAACTGAGTCCATTCAAAAATGAGCCACAAAGTGAGTACGTTTGGCGACGCCGATTTTGCGTAGCTGTGCGGATGGAGGAAGCGAAGCTGCGATGCGCCGTTCATGTCCTTTGCGGTCAGGTCTTTATCGTAGCGGCGTGTGCTGAACCTGCAGACAGGCGGAGATTTCCACTCGACTCGTAGTTTGTATGTCCGAAAAGCGTGGGCAGCCATCTACACGTTCGTCACCTTTAAAAGCGGTTGTACATTCCAGAAAAATGGCGTTTCGGTTTATTTTGGGTTTGCTCCGCACACAACGTGACTGACAAAAGGCGCAAAATGAAATGAAAGCCAGATGAGGGCTTGTGTTGGCCAACTGAACCCCTTACGGTATGGGGGCTCGCGAGGCAGCACAGGCGGGCAGCACAGGCGCCTTCTTCAGACAAGTCACACGACAAACGTTTAAATCAAAAACAATCTGAAGACGCCGGTGAGTCAAGTCAAGTCGGGGAGCCTGCACTGGTACAGCGTGTTGCCGCCTCCACTACACGACGAAGCAACTCCGGATCCCAGTTTGCAACCCCCCAGACAGACGTGCGGTCCAGTCCAGAGGTGACCCTCTATCTGCCGCGGCCAGGTGTTACGTGGGCGGCCCCTTGGCCTGGTCCAGCCACTCGGGTCCCCAACAATGAGGATCTTACCAGCTGATCACCCTCAGGCAAACGTGCCACGTGGCCCTTAGTGCCATAACTGACGCTCCCTCACAATGCAGGTCACGTGCCTCATTCGGGACTCCATGAGCAACACAAAGTCAAACCAACGGGACCCAAGGATTTTCCGGAGAGACACACATGGAGGAGTCCAGTCTTCATCGCAGGTCACTAGATAGCGTCCATGTCTCACAAACAGGGGGCACCAGGACTCTAAAGACTTGGACCTTCGTCCTTTAGCAGAGATATTGGGAGCGCCACACACCCCTTTCCAGCAACGTCATGACCCCCAGAGCTCTCCAAATCCGTCAAATGACTTCATAGGAAGAGTCACCAGAGACGTGAATTTCACTGTTGAGGTAAGTGAACCTCCCAATGACGAGGACGACACTCTCTCTGCAGACAGACACACTGCTGATGGCCGTGCCCAAGAGGTCATTAAAGGCCTCCATCTTGGTTTTTATCAGGACCCTCGTAAGCCCAGCCTCTCGAGACCCCCGATCAGAGCCTCCATTGACTCCGCGAAGATCACCGCATCGTCAGCACAGTCGAGATCCGTGACTCTCTCTTCACCAACTGATGCCCCACGAGATGCCCAACACCCAGTCCATGTGATCATTGGACAGAGCAGGAGCAGAACACACCGCTGACAGACCCCAGAATCAACTGGGAGAAACACAGAGGGTCTTCCTCCACTCTATACAGCACTCACAGTACCAGTGGACAGACCAGCAACCTCGAGGGGATCCCCCAAACCCTCAGGACGTCCCACAGGGCAGCTCGATCAACTGAGTCGAACGCGTTGTGAAAATCCACAAAGGCTGCAAAGAAACTCGCGTTTGTACTCCATGAGACCCCTCAGTGCCAGGATGCGGCCGATGGTGGACTTCTTAAGTGTAAAACCAGACTGGTCCGGACGCTGGTAGGTGAGCAAGTGATCACGGACCCTAGCGAGGATCTTGCCTGGCACCGAGAGCAGAGTTAGTGAGGGTCTCTAAAAGGAGGGCAGACGACGGGAGGTCAAATCAGAGGCCTTGGGTGCAAAGAGCTTCACGAGTGCAGGGCCTGCTTGGGGGTTTCAGCCTCCCCTCAGTCACTGCACGTCTGAGCCTGTCACATGTCACCCATCACACGGACTTGTTACCTTCACGCTCGAAGGGCCTTACTGGCGTGATTTACGGTTACATTGTCACCAGTTTAATTTGAATTCTGCAGGTAGTTCTCCTCGCTGGCCGTAACGACATGTTGTAAAAATGTCACCCTGCTTGGTCACAATAATGACCCAATGACCCGACACAGACAGACACGGGAGGCACGCTACTAAAACAACGTGCTTTTTATTTTTCCTTCGCTCGTGTGGAACGTCTTCCTCGTCCCCACAACGCTGCCTTTCCTTTCTCCTCCCGACTCCTGGAGGCTCCTTTCATAGCCCAGCCGGAATTGCTCCAGGTGTTTGACGATGTGCTTCCGGGTGTGGAGGAGTTACTGCCAACTGCAGCACCCCCTGGTGCCACCCACCCCCGGATCCCAACAGGGTGGTAGAGAACTCCGTCACCCATGGAGGCCTGTAGGAATCCGAGGCACCACTGCCACCCAGCGCGCTGCCATCTAGTGTCCTGGGGAGCTACTGTTCTCACCAGGCTTGCTCCCCGGTCCAAGCAGTGAAGGTGATTATTTCATTCATTTACATCCATCCATTTTCCAACCTGCTGAATCCGAACACAGGGTCACGGGGTCTGCTGGAGCCAACACAGGGCACCGGGCAGGGCGCCAACCCACCGCAGGACACGCACAAACACACAAATCGCCAGTGCACCTAACCTGCATGTCTTTGGACTGTGGGAGGAAACCCACGCAGACACAGGAGAACATGCCAACTCCACACAGGCAGGGAGGGAGGACCCGGGAAGCGAACCCAGGCGGGTCTCCTAACGGCGAGGCAGCAGCGCTACCCACTGCGCCACCTGCCGCCCCCATTCATTTACATGTTTTATTGTATTTTTTTCAGTTCAATTAATATTCATAAAGTGTTTGACTTCTACTTCAGTGAGAGTTCAGACACGCAAAACCAACCTTGAAGTGGCTGCCAGTCAAGAAGAGTCAACAACCTGATGGCCAAAATGAAGAGCCACAGCGCTGCTCTTGTTCTGCCTCTCCTTTCACATTTCCAATCATGGGGTCCATTTTAACTTGAAACTGTTTGGCTGTCACACCTCATGAGACCCTCTGCAGCTCAGCAGGCCCGTTACGCGCGCTGCGGTGGCTTTCAGCCGTTGACTTCATTCGCAGCTTGTTAACGAGCGGTGTGAAGCGTCGCAGTGTCACCGCCGCTCGGTCGCAGTGTCACCGCCGCTCGGTCACAGTGTCACCGCCGCTCGGTCACCTGGTGCACAACTCGCTCCTCAGGCAGGTTGGAGTTTTAGGGTTGGGGTCTGCATGTACGCCGGGGCTGGCGAGCGATGAGGCCCAAGGCATGAAATGAGGGACACTGCTGTCCTGGAGGTCCGTCTGTCTGATGTCTTGTGCTTTACGTCCCATGATAGATAAAGGGGGGACAGGGAGTTCAGCCGACAGGCACAGGCTGGCAGAGCAGAGAGCGGGCACGTGATACTTGGGAGGGAAGTCCTGCAGTCGCCAAGCGGCTTCTAGCCATGTAGACTGCCATGCTTGGTTCGGGATCAGCACGTACAGTCGTTCAGGCGGACGTCCCCTCCGACTCCATCCATTAACCAACCCGCTACATCCTAACTACAGGGTGACGGGGGTCTGCTGGAGCCAATCCCAGCCAACACAGGGCACAAGGCAGGGTGCCAGCCCACCGCAGGGCACACACACACACACACCAAGCACACACCAGGGACAATTCAGAATCGCCAGTCCACCTGACCTGCATGTCTTTGGACGGTGGGAGGAAACCCACGCAGACACGGGGAGGACATGCCAACTCCACACTGGCAGGGAGGACCCGGGAAGAGAACCCTTAAGGGTCTCCTAACTGTGGGGCAGCATCGCTACCCACTACGCCACGTGCCGCCCCTCCGACTCAAAGTCACGAAATGTAAACGTGAGCACTCGGGCCTGTCCAGTGAAACTTGAAACAGAAAAACACAACGGTCTTGGGTTACTGGTAAAGTGGGGGGCATCATTAGTGGCACCGCGGTTTCTATTTTATTTTAGGCTCCCTCATTGGGTGAATGAGGGGTGACGTTAGCTCGCCGGATTGTTGACTGAATGTGGAGCCCCCCACCCCGGCCCTGTGGCGTAGCTGCTGTCCATAAACATGAAGATGACCCTAAAGAGCAAAGGGAAGCCACCACAAGGACAGGGGGACGGGAGGGAGGCCACATCGTGTGTTCTTGGCTTGGTGCTGTCTGTCTGTCTGTCTGTCTGTGAGGGTCCCACCTTTAACACGTTGAGAAATGAAAGTGGAGGGCACAAGATGTCATCGATGTCACAGAGGCACTCTCGACCAAACCAAGTCACAATGAATGAAAGGAATGATGGAGACCTCCGGTGTCCTTTATGTTACATGGCACCCTCTCTGCCCTGTGCCCAGCATTGTCACCCGCACGTCATGAGCCCTTCTGAGCCCACTGGACCGGAGGACACAAGCCTGCAGTCCACCATAGTCAATGAGTTGGCGCCCAAAGTTGAACTGGTCATCGGCTTTTTAGTGGGTGGGTGGGTGGTGGGGGCACCCTTTGCCTGGCATTACTGTTATATGTATTGACATTTAGGAGCATGGAGTACAACATCACAGCCACACTGAAGTAAATGAGAGGCACAGACAGCAGGACCACCGGCCTTCCAGGACACGCTACCAAACAGAAGACTCCCTCCTGCAGGTGGGCACTGTGGGCCTCCCAGTGGCTGAGCATCAGCTTGTGTGTGACACAGAAGTGACCGTCCTTGACCCTGAGAAAGTCACAGAACCTCTCAAGAGCCAACTCCACGTATGGCGCCAGTGCTGAGATGGTGGTCCTCTTTGTAAAGCCGCGAGTGACCATGTCAGAGAAATGTGGATGCCGTTGACCAGGACTGTGGGGTCTGTAGAGAGGCTCATGAAAGGCGCTATATCAGAGGTCACAAAGTGAGACATGAGGGCTCCTCTATGGAGAAGGACAGGCCATCCAGCACCGCCAAGCTCGCCAGTCCTCTCCAAAGTCCTGCTGTCCACCACACCACCCTGGTCACTTATTCCAAGTGTCCGTCATTCGGTGGTCCTGTTGTGCCTTCCTGGTGACACCTCCTGGGTTGTTGGGGTCACTTTGAGAGCGGCAGAGCCCAGTTACGGTCTCTTTGAAAGGCACCACATAGACTCAAGATGGCTGATCCTCAGCTTATTGAAGGTCCTAGCAGATCACCGCTCTGGCTTCCTGAAATGGGGACGACGGCGAGGGCCACAGGGTCCCTTCAGAGTGACAGTAAGTGACGCCTGGCTGGATGGGTGGGGTCAGAAGCCCTTTGGAGCGAAGTGGCTAAGCTGTCCGACGTGCCCTCACGTTACTGTCTCCCACGTGACGAGTGGCACGTCATCCGAGCGCCGCTTAATTCCGAAGTGCGCTTTCGTGACGCTGTGACACGGACTTCAATTTCCTTGACAAACCGCAGCCTGTTACTGAGGACCAGGTGGGATGTGACCTCGCAAATGTTCAAATTAGGCTCCAGTGGCCGGGAGAGCCTCGCAGGCCATAAATCAGAGCCGATGATTGAGACGTGCGGCGAGTTGCGGAGCTAATGCACTCGTCTGCAGCGGACATTTTTCAGTGACACGTCGATTACTTACGGAGCGCAGCCGCGGAGAGCGCGAGGCGGCGTGTTCTGGGTGGGCGTGTACCGCACATGTCTTTAAAGCTGGCATTGACAGACCCCACTGGCCGTGCCCACGCTCGGCTTTTCAGCGATTGTCCTCCTTCTTCACTCCAATTCCCTTTGAACTCGGATTAGGCGGGCCCCGATGCCTTCATGGCACTTCTGTCACCAACCATTTGTGAAGCGTTGACCTGCTCAGAGGCTCCGCTGTCACTTTAAACAGAGGGGGCACAAAGCGGCCCACCTTGTCATGGCACTCAGTGGCCGTGTCTGCAGTCCTGGGCCGTTTGCCTAAATATCCAAAGTAACCTTTGAGCCTCAGCTGAGCGGCGAAAGCCACTTGTAAAATGACAAGTCAGGCCGCGCGCAGAGTCACTGTCACTGAGTCACTGTCACTTCCTTTTAAGTTTTTATTAAAATTCAAAAAGATCAAAAGAAAAGCACTGGGACTTGAAGCTCTTTGGCCAGTTTGCTCCAGTGGGAGACACAGCTGACCACTACTGGACGAGGAGAGCGGCCCCCGGGGGGACTTGGGTGACCTGAAGTGTGGCCCGCTGGCTGCCTGGCTGTTTAATGAATCGCTTTGGTTTGCCACCGGTGGGCTTCAGTCCAGTCCTAGTAAGGAGGCGGAGCCGAGGACGACCTGCAGGGACCACCGCCCTCATCGTGACGTCGCACTGATTTATAAGCAGGTGGCCACTTTAGATTCATAAGAGTGTTGATTGACGTCCTAATAAAATGACAAGAGTGGCATTCGGCCACACATGAAAGTGTCACCGTCTTAACTCTTTGGCGTACACGCTGACCACACTGACCGCTAACCCGGCCTAACAACACAGTGGCGTGTGGCTGTGTGGCTCTGCCGTGTGATATCAGCGGGCGCGGGGTGTCAGGGACCGTGACCCGCGGGTAATCGCAGCGCTGGCTTTAAGTAGCGGCCCGCTTCACTGAGTCATTGCTGTACTCGTCGTGGCTCCCTTCTCTGTCTCGTGCCCACCTCTGGATTGTCCAACGTTAACATTGGTGCTTCGGCGGAATTTTACTGTGATATTAAAAAAGTGACAAACGGAGAAACGCGGTTCATCTGACATCGAAGGAGAAGAGCAGTAGTAGTACCGGTGGGCAAAAAAAATCAGCTGCCAGTCCAATCCAACCCTTTAGGTGGCGTTTGTAGATGTAAGGGGCACTGAGTCCGCGTCTGGCAACAGAACAGCTCTGTCATAGCCAGCATTTGAGAGATGAAGGGTTAATAATCTCATCATCATCATCATCATAATAATCATAATTTAATATCCTTTATTTTATAGATGAACTGCTCCCTTCCTAACTGAACCCTCCCCTGGGACCACCATGAAGAAACACACTGGACTGGGCACCCCCTGTGGCTGACGTCTAAATAGAAGAGAGTGCGGGCAGGGTGGAGAAGAGCGTCAGGAGTGATTGGTGACAGACGGGTATCAGCGAAGGTCTATAGGACGGTAGTGACACCAGCTGTGTTATATGGGTCAGAGACGGTGGCACAGGAGACGGAGCTGGAGGTGGCAGAGTTTAAGATGTCAAGACTGGCATTGGGTGTGACGAGGATTAGAAATGAGGACATTAGAGGGTCAGCTCAGGTAGGACGGTTTGGAGACAAAGTCAGAGAGACGAGATGGCGTTGGTTTGGAGAGATGCTGGGTATACTGGGAGACGGGTACTAAGGATGGACTGCTGCCAGGGAAGAGGAGAAGAGGAAGACCTGAGAGGAGGTTTATGGATGTGGTGAGAGAGGACATGAAGGTGACGGGTGTGACAGAACAAGATGACGAGGACAGGAAGAGAGGGATGAAGATGATCTGCTGTGGTGACCCCTAATGTGAGCAGTCGAGAGAAGAAGAAGAAGAAGAAGATAAATGAAGTGTTAAGACTTGAAGAACACGACCAGTTAACCCTGTGATTGCCTTAAAGGCAACGCTGACTTACAGAAAGTGCAGTTGAAATCCTCTGCAGGTGCTTCATGGTGGAGTGCCCAACAGAACAGAACTGTGCCCTGCTGGCACACAGCACACTGACGTCTCCATTTGAGCAAAGTCCTGAACCTCCGACAAATCTCATTAGGGGTGGTGGGGGTCCAACTGAGAGTGCAGGAGGAGAGGAGCTGTGCCACTGATCGCTCACAGTCCTCCATCTTGGTGCCACCCGGGTAACCTGTCACCTGTCATGGGCAGGACAAAAACAGAAGAAGGAGCAGCGCTTCTCAGATCTGCGTATCGCGTGGAAAACGTTCATGGCAGAGAAGTTCTAATTTACAGTAGCGCACCTTCTGTAAATCTCAGGGGGGTGTTGGTGCAGCCCCCCTGTAATATCTCTGTGTACAGAAAATCCAACAAGTCTCTGCCCGTTAGTCCGTCCGTCTGTCTCTCTGTCTGCCCGTCCATCGGTCCGTCTGTCCGTCCGTCCGTCCGTCTGTCTGTCTGTCTCTCTCTCTCTCCGCCTACTTCACTGATTTAGATCGTTTTTTTTCCGTAATTTCCTTGAACATTCCCGTTGATTTTGCGACTTCTCTCATTTCTCTAAGAATCAGAGTTCACTTGCGGCACCGATTTATTCACGTGAATCCGAGAGGAGGGGTTGGCATGACGTCAGGAGTAGGGAGTGGGCGGGGCTCTCCTCACTCACGTGCCAGCCTCAGTCCGGGTCGCTGTACCCTTCACCACGCCACGTGTTGCAGCGCACCTCACCTCCGCTTAGCTAGCGATACCTGCTTGATCGGCAGACGTTAGCGGCTCGAGACTGAGAGCAGAGCTCTGTGTGTTTTAGAGGGCACCTACTGATTGGCAGAGATGTCACGGCCACGTGCTCCTCTCCGCACATGGGGACCCTCTCCACGATCAGACAGTGCCAACGTTTGCCATTGGAGCGCACCTTCCATCCGCCTGGCCAGAATGACATTTTTTTATTGGATTTTTAAAGTCTGTCCTGTGTCACTACTGCGTGGGCGGGTACAGCTGGTATTGTAATGATATTGAAATGTGACGGAGTGTGCAGATGGCATCGCAGTCGTAACGATCTGCCCAGTCGCTGAGAGAGACGACTGCTCCCTGAGCTGTGGATCCCCCCAGGTGCCCACCATCACTCACTCGCTCCCACCATCTCAGAAGCAGGGACGTGCGGTCAGGGTGGGCATCATCATCAAGCGTAAAAATAAACTAATAAGGACACCACAAAATAAACGTGTCCACTGCCATGTGCTGTAACCGTGTTTTCTGTAGGACTCCAATAATTCTGATCATTTGAATTGATCAAAATCTCTGAATTGGCGCAGAGGAACGTGAGGTGTGGCAGCGACGAGTCTCACTGACGGGGTCTCTGTGTGCGTCGCCGATGTGAGGTCTGCAGACACGTTTAGCGCACACCTGACTCTCCACAGGCCGGCTGATACCCTTAATGAGAGGGTCGGGCATATTTAGTCTTACTGGTCAATTAGAACATTCGATCACTCGAGACGAGAGCAGGCCCTTCAGCCCAACAGAGCTCGCCAGTCCTGTCCACTTATTTATGTCAAGTCGAGTTGTGAAAGACCCTCACATCTGACTGCCCACCACACTAACTGGTCGCTTATTCCAAGTGTCTGTCGCTCTTTGTGTAAAGAAAAACTTCCTGATGTTGTTGTGAAATTCACCCTTAAGTTTCCAGCTGTGTCCCCGTGTTCTTGATGAACTCATTTTAAAATCCAAGTCTCGATCCACTGGACTAAAGATCTTCATCATTTTAAACACTTCAGTCAGGTCTCCTCTTCATCTCCTCTGTAAAGGCTCAGCTCTTTGAATCTTCCCTCATCACTCAACCCCCTGTAGCCCTGAATCAGCCGAGTTGCTCTTCTCTGGACCTTCTCTTGTGCTGTGATGTCCTTTTTGTAGCCTGGAGACCCAAACTGCACACAGGACTCCAGATGAGCCTCACCAGTGTGTTATAAAGCCTGAGCAGAACCTCCTTGGACTTGTACTCCACACGTCAAGGCGCTATATAACCTGACATTCTGTTAGCCTTCTTAATGGCTTCTGAACACTGACTGGTGATCGATAGCTTAGACTCCACTGTGACTCCTAAATCTTCTCATAAGGTGGACTCTCGATGTTCAGACCCCATTGTGTATTCAAACCTCACATTTTGACTTCCTGTGTGTAATTCTTTACATTTACTGACATTAAATTTCATCTGTCCACAAATCTGCCCAAGCCTGTCTGCTATCCAAGTCCTTCTGTGATGATATAACGGATTCCAAATTATCTGCTAATCCACCTATCTTGGTATCATCTGTGAACTTCACCAGCTTGTTCCTTATATTCCTATCTAAATCATTTATATATATTAAAATAGCAGTAGCCCCCTCACTGCCCCTGCTGGTCACCACTCTGAACATCGGCCAGTTCTGAGGAGGTTCCTCATACCATCACCCTCTGCTTCCTGTGTCTGAGCCAATTGTGCACCCATCTAAACACCACACCCTGAACTGCCACTTCTTTTAACTTGATGCCCACCTCTCATGTGGCACCTCATCAAATGCTTTCTGAAAGTCCACATCAATAATCTCATCTCCTCCTCTCTCTCATCTCCTTTTGTTGCCTCCTCATTGAATTCCAGCCTGTTAGTAAAACACGACCTCCCTCTCTGACCCACACTGACTGTCCTGTCCTTGCCATGTGTTGCTCAATCTTCTCCTTAATAATTCCTTCCATTAATTTTCCTGTGATGTTTCATGTTAAGCTTACTGGCCTGTAGTTGCTCTGATCTGCCCTGTCACCCTTTTTATATAATGGGATGATATTTGACATTTTCAGTCCTTCAGAATCTCTCCAGTGCTCAGTGACTTCCTAAAATGTGTGTCAACTGCCAGCCTCCTTAAGAACATGAAGATAAATCTGATCTGGTCCTGGTGATTTGTTTGATTTCATCTTATTTAATCATCACAGCTCTTCTCTCTCTATAATTTCCAAATCCCTCAGCACCTCCTTAGTAGTCCCTGTTACTGCTCTGAGGTTATCCACTGGCTCACTTGTGAAGTTTAGCTCATCCGCTATTTCACTGTCTGTGTCTTTTAATTCCCTTTACTATTCCTGACGCTCTTCACCTCCTCCTTGACTCTTCTCTTACTATTTAAAGAATCTCTTATGGTCGTCTCTCTCCTTATCTGCTATTCCTCTCCAACTGTCTTTCAGCCTCCCTGATATCCTTCTTGATGGTTGCCCTCATGTTCTCACTTTGCAGTCATTATTAATCTTATATCCCTTATAAAGCAGTTTTTTCCTTTGCAACTTCTTTTTTAAATCTTTATTAATCCATCGTGGAGTTTTTTTTAGTTTCCTATTAATTCCACATTTAGGTCTGTATCTGTCCTGCATTACATTTGTAAACCTGCTCCACTGCTCCTCGACTGTCTTATCCCAGTCTATCCTACTTAGACTTTGTCGCATCTGCTCAAAATTAGCCAAAGTTCAACTTAACAATTTTAGTCTTTGTATCTGCACTCTTATAAAATACTGAGAATTGTATGACATTCTGGTCACGTGACCCTAATGGTCCAATCACCTCGAGACCCTCAAGTCTATCCTGATTATTACAGAATCCTAAATCCAGACAGGCGTCACCCCGTGTTGGCTCTTTAACATGCTGTGTTCAAAAACAGTCGCTGATTACTTCTAGAAACTCCTGCTCTTGTGCTCCTCCATCTGTAAGGTTATCCCAGTTAATATTTGGATAATTAAAGCCCCCATGACTATAATATCCCCCTGTAAACTTGCCTTTTTGATATTACTAACAAGATGTGTGTTGAAGTTACTGTCTGAATTGGGTGGTCTACAACACACTCCTAACATAAGACCTCTTTCCCTAATATTTTCCAGGTGAAGCCACACGTCCTCACTAAGATGGGCTCATCATCCAACTGAAGAGGACTTCCATTTAAATTCTGTTTGGTATAAACAGCAACCGCACCTCCTGTTCTGTTCGGTCTCTCCTTCCTAATAATGTGTATCCCTCTCTGTTACACTCATCGCCATCTTTGTTATTTAGCCAGGTTTCCAACACGAAACTGCCCTGCAAAGACACAAGGCTGAGTGACTGTGCCATCCTGAAGGGGGCACCTGTGAGCCCACCAGCTGCTCGTCGCTGCTGTTTTTCTCCGCAGAGGTGACATCAGAAAGTCACGAGCACTGAGGCGGGCCGTTCACTTTGAGTTTTAGTTGGACTGTCGGCCAAAATGGAAGATTGAGAGTTAAAACTAAAAGAAAATAAGGAGGACTTTCACGAGAAAGTGACGGAGAAGGAGAGGAGCAGTGGACTCCATCGATACTAAGAAAAGGCAAAGCCCTCACTGACCGACTGACTGACTGACCGACTCACCGACTGACCGACTGACCGACTGACCGACTGACCGACTGACTGACTGACTGACTGACCGACTGACCGACTGACCGACTGACTCACTGACTCACTGACTGACCGACTGACTCACTGACCGACTGACTGACTGACTCACTGACTGACTCACTGACCGACTGACCGACTGACCGACCCACTGACCCCGACTGACCGACTGACCGACTGACTGACTCACTGACTCACTGACCGACTGACTCACTGACCGACTGACTGACTGACCGACTGACCGACCGACCGACTGACCGACTGACTGACCGACTGACCGACTACCGACTGACCGACTGACCGACTGACTCACTGACTCACTGACCGACTGACCGACTGACCGACTGACCGACTGACCGACTGACTGACCGACTGACCGACTGACCGACTGACCGACTGACCGACTGACCGACTGACTGACTGACCGACTGACTGACCGACTGACCGACTGACCGACTGACTCACTGACTGACTGACTGACTGACTGACTGACCGACTGACCGACTGACCGACTGACTGACTGACCGACTGACCGACCGACTGACAGACTGACAGACTGACTCACCGACTGACTGACTGACCGACTGACTCACTCACTCACTCACTAATTCTCCAACTTCCCGTGTAGGTAGAAGGCTGACATTTCGTAGGCTCATTCCTTACAGCTTACTTACAAAAGTTTCATTTCGATATTCCACACGTAACGGTCATAACTGGAGCCTATTTTTTCGTCCATATACCGTAAGAGACTGCAGAACTGGAACCTACTTACGTACATATATACAGCCATAGCCTGCAGCTCGGTCGCCATGTGAGGCGGACTTGCGTCTCTCATCGTCGCGCCTCCCAGGTAATTAATGGAGTGCCTGCCCATGCGAGATCGCACGACGTAGCACAAGCACGGCTGAGAAGCTTCGCTGCATGTACTCCGAGCGGCTCACGTGAACTGACTTTGCAGGGCTGCGAAAGGTAAACCTCTGCATGCAGTGTGTGACGTCTCTGATGAAGAGGAAGACGAGCTGCTTATTGATGCAGTAGGAGAGGAACAGCCCTCTGAATCTGAACAAGCCTTTGTAGACATATCAATAGGAAAGCAAGGTGTAAAGCTTAAGTTTAAATTACGTTCACAGACACGCTGCCGCTAAATATTCGCTGGCACGTCCACAACTTGATACCAGGAATGCCTGTTGAAGATCTTAGATTCACGAGTAGCGGTTTGCGTGCTGAACACTTCGATGTTCTCTTTACAACGGCTGACAAACGCGGACTGTAACTTGAACACAACACGTCCTCCAAATACAAACCTGACTGAAAGAAATCATGAGAATCAAATCGTTGATGACAGTGACACAACAATGACGTTGACAATCAGGTGACGTTATTTTGAAGATGTTCCCTTTTCTTTTTCACACTTCTCCGTTGCCAAGCGCAGGTAACATTTAAAGGTAAAGAGCACAAACGGCCTTCAATGTTCTAAAAAATGGGCTCAGACTAAACAATCGAGTATTAAAAATTTACATTCTGACCTTAAATAAATTATTCTGCTGTTTCTCTTGTGATCCTCTTGTTGAACAGTCGGCATTAAAATTAAAGAAAGCATCAAAATGAAAAGCTTTTAAAAACAACCAAATACTTCAATGAAAGTCAAAACTGAAATCTGTTTATTTGGGACACCACGTGACACGAGTGCTGAGAGCATGTGGAGGGGAGGAGCAAACGTGGGGGGAGGGGCAAACGTGTATGGGGAGGAGCAAACGTGGAGGGGAGGGGCAAACGTGGAGGGAGAGGAGCAAACGTGGAGGGGAGGGGCAAACGTGGAGGGAGAGGAGCAAACGCCAGCTCTCTCTTCCTCTTCCTCTCTGTATGAGACTTGAGACCTCAGCAGCACTCAGTGTGCCATCTCAGTCGGTGACTCTTTGGAGGTCTTGATTTGTGACTGTCACTCTGCAGGAGTCTCCAGCCATGAACCTCTCCGCACGTCTCGGCTCAGACGACTTTTCTTCACGTGCGGTGAGGTTCGGTCAGATCTCGGATTCGTTTCTAGATGTTTCTACGTAGCAGATGTAAAACTGCTTCGACCAACACTGAGAGTCTGAATGTACGAGAAGTGACCGCGGTGGCTTTGCGGTGACACTTGGACGGACAGGCAGGCAGGAATTCCCAGATTGGCCACAGCATTAAAAGCACTGACAGGTGGTCAGTGCCATCGATTGTGTCGCCCCAATGGCAGCACATCAACAGTTCGTTCTCGAAGCTGATGTGTCAGAAGCAGGAGAAACGGTCAGGCGTGAGGGTCTGAGCAGCTGTGACAACGGACACATCGTGATGGCCAGACAGCTGGGTCAGCGCATCTCAAAAAGGGTAGGAACCCCCCAAGTGCGGTCAGCTGGCGAGAGCGTTATGGGCACCCAGGCTCATTGATGCACATGTGGAGCAGTGACGAGTCCTACTGGTCGAGTCCCACCGAAGACCACCGTAGCGCACTTCACTGTAACAACTGCAGCTTACTTCGCAGCCACAGAGTGATGGCAGTGCCCATGCAGACCCCTGACCGTGGAGCGATGGGTGAAGGTGAATCTCGCTTTCTGTTTGGTCGTGTGGACTATGGGAAGAAGAGAGCGTGACACTCTGGTCGGGGGTCCTGGTTTCATGTGGCTGTCACTTTGCACACTGTGCCTACCTAAAGGTTGGCATACACCCTGATGGCTGTGGCTTCTTTCAGCATCTGCCACACTGCACAAGTGGCACAAGGAACTTGACCACCCAACTCAATCCGAGTGGGCATCTTGAAACAAGAGCCCACCTCGCCACCTAAAGGTGCCCCAGGACATCTTCAGAGGTCTCGCAGACCAGAGGCACCAGGACTCTAAAGACTTGGACCTTCGTCCTTTAGCGCCACACACCCCTCAGTGACCTCACGGACCCCTCATGTTCTCCCCGTCCGTCTACTGACTGGATAGGAAGAGTCACATGAATGTCACCGCCGAGGTCAGTAAGTGACAAGGTGGACACTCTCTTTGCCGACAGACACACCGCTGATGGCCGTGCCCAGGAGGTCAGGTGTTCAAAGTAAATGGCGGGCAGGTGAAGGACAGGACCTCTCAACTCGGTGTCACCGTTGCAGCAGATCTGCAGCTCGTTTGTCCTGCCTGTGTGACGACTTCATCTCTACACATGTGACGTTTCTGACGAGGCCAGCGAGTGCAGGGACACCAAGGCCGAGTGGGCGGGGCTAAAGTGGTTACCATGACGCCACTGTGTTCCGGCCAATCAGAAAGCCCATCAGGTCACAGTAACTTGTAATGTACGTCAGGAGACGTCAGATGGTCAGATGATGAAGAGGAAGAGGAAGAGGAAGTTATCTGTGGTTGGGTGCATCTGAAGCTTCTGTCCTGCTTCAGGGGGTAACGACGTGGCTTTAGTGAGAAACTGATGGGCGTCCAGATGTGCTCTCCACTTCAAATCAGCATTGCCACCACATTGGCACCTGCGTCTGTGCCAGGCTGTGGGGAAGTGAACCTCAAGGGGGCGCCGATCCTTGTGGATTTCATAGCAGAATGTCGTGGAGTGGCGGCTCTTCATCTTGGGCATCAAGGAGCCCACTTAGACACCGAGGCCACAGGGGGCGCCGATCAGTTCTCATGCCCCCTCAGTCTCACGGCCTTCCTCTTCCTCTTCCTCTGTCGTTGCTCCAGTCTCGTCTCCTCTGCCTCGTCTTCGTGCATTTCTGAAGTTTGGATTCAGAGCAACTGGGACATCACATTAAAAAGGACAAAAGTCGCGAGCTGACGCGTCACACATGTGACAGTGCGGGGTGGCCATCGGACCACTGAGCTGCTCTCCTCATCACTCATCGACAGGCCTGCCATCTCCTTTACGGTTTCTGCCCGAGTTTCCTTTTTTTCTGCCCTTCCTGGTGGCCCTGCCGCCGTCACCTGAGTGAATTGTCACCGTTCAGGAGGGCCAAGTCAGGGGGCAGAAAGATGGCAAAGTGCAGATGCCAGGAAACGTCTTCAGAAGGACATGAATATGTATGAGACGTACAGAAAATAAAGAACAAGCTGGTGAAGATGATGCCAAGGTAGGTGGACTGGCAGATCATTTGGAGCAGGCGGGCGCGGTGGACGATTTGTGGATGATGAAGTTTACTGTCAGTGAATGTGAAGAATTACAGGTAGGTGACACAAAGGGGGGGTCACAGGGGTCTCGACACGATCGACTGGCAGAGGCCATTAACGTGAGGAGTACCCGGCACAGGTGGTTTGGCTCAGTTTTATAACACACTGGTGAGGCCTCATCTGGGGTCCTGGGGGCCGTGAGGGTCTCCATAACTAACAACAGCCCCACCATTTACTGGTGGAGCTCGTCTTCACACAAGTGCTGTGCGAGATGAACAAAGAATACGGTAAGGTCTGATGGCTGAGGGGGGGACGGAAAGATCAAAATCTGCCAGGGGTCCGAGGCCACCTCAATCAGTCCTCAGGGCTTTCACGCTTCATGTGGAAGAATTGCTGGTGCTGCTGATGATGATGATGATGGTGGTGGTGGTGGTGGTGGTCATGTGGACCTCTGGCCTTCCATCCATCAGGCACCCTGATCAGGTGGGGGGGTGAGGGCGGCGTGCGGAGATCTGAAGAAATGACACCGAATGTCAGGGTCACATGTGACAACGAGGGGTCTTCAGCCGTTAAAGTGCCCCACCATGTCCGCCTCGCCACTTCTGTTAAGTTTAGCTCTTGGAATTCCAAGCAGACCCCCACTTGAAGATCCAAGGGTCCGGTTTGGAGTGTAAGGTGACGGGCATTCCGAGGTGATTATTATTTTATTATGGAGGGTCCGTTCTAAATGGCACAGGTCACCAGGGTAGTGACGCTAGGACTGGCGTGGTGGGCCCCTCCATTCTGTCTGGCTCGGGTGGTCCTGAGAGAGTCGACCTAAACAGCACTAGAAAAGGTCCAGAGAAGGGCTGATTAAGGGGGGCTGCTGGGGGTGAGTTATGAAGAGTAAAAGAGCTGAGCCTTCAGGAGATGAAGAGGAGATGTTTAGAATGGTGAAGGGGTCGAGGTCATCAGGAACACGGGGGGACACAGCTGGACACTCGCCTGCCGCTCCTTCGTCACACAGCGACCAAGCAGGGTGATGGACAGCAAAGCTCGACTTGAGCGCACCGGACCGGTGGGCTTTGGTGGGCCGAATGGCCTCTTCTCGTCTGATTGTCCTAATGAGTCGAGACCAATCCGGCCATCAGAATCCAATGAGTCGTCCGCTCATCCTGTGTAAGATGATGAAGTCGAATAAAGGTCACACTCCGGGGGTCCTCGGGTCCTTCATGGGTGGGCTCTGCTCATTCATGGGCACCCAGTGATGTCGCTCCACTGCCAGGACAGGCTTCAGCTCCTACACCCTTAAAAAGATGAGGTGGCTGGCGTGGGTGAAGATGGGGGTCTCCACAGACCAGCAAGTTTTTGGAGTCTGGCACAGATGGGTAGAGTGGCACAGAAACGTCTCTGACATTCACAACATCTGAGACCCCCAAGACATTAAAGCTGAGGCCACAGGGATGACAGGCAACTCATTAAACTGAAGAGCAAATAAGAACGGGCAGTGAAGACCACCGCAGATGGACCCCCAGAGCGCCGCCTCATCCACATTTACTGTATAAGGTGTGTGACGAGTGTCTGGAAACATCCAGAAGGAAAGGCGTGACTGCACAGCATGTCTGCCGAGGACAGAAACATGGAAAGACGCGGACCACCGTAGGGAAGAACAGCACGGTAGCAGGTGGGCTTGACTGAATGTCTGACAGCAACTCCTGATGACGTGAGATCTTCCAAATGCACAAGCAGACCTCGGCCTTTTACGGTGAATATCAGTGGGCAACATGACCAGTCGGTCAGCAGCACCCACCCCTCCACGGAATCTGGCAGCCCCGGGAATTGTCTGTGAGAATCTAGGAAAACCTGGAAAATCAGGAGCAAGACCCCGAGAGAGAGAGAGAGAGAGCCATGTGCCTGACTTGGGCAGGGGGTCCGGTGGTATGCAGACGAGGCCTGAAGTGTGGAAGAATGGACAGATGGATGGGTGGGCGGGCATGCGGGTATCTTTATGACATGTCAATGAGCGACCGCCCCCTGCTGGGCATCAATGTCCTTACGCCATTCCTCACTCTTTCCAGGCTCGGTCCCACAAGCTGCTTCTGCCCCCTGGAGACTTTTGTCATCGAGTATCCTGCTCTGTCATTAAACCCACCCTCTTCAGTTCGGGGTCTTGAATGGACTGAGTCTGTCCCTCCAGCATTAGGCTCAGGTGACTGGACAGGGGTGCCAGTCTACTGCAGGACAGATGGTGCCAATTAACCTAGCAGGCTGAGGCCAACTCTGTGCAGACCAAACTTGAACCCAGCGAAGCCACAAGACTAACCGCTGAGCCACCACGCCATTCTGCTTGATACGTGTTGCTAAGGAGATAAGAAGCAAATCTTAGGGCAGTAAAATCTCCTCCTGAGCAGAACACGAGCAGACGGCGAGGAGTTAAAACAGGACTAACAGAGCGGGCGCGTGGCACACGACAATTACGAGACTTCAACACCCAAAGTGATTCCAACCAAACCACCCATCCATCCGCTGTGACGAGTTTCAGAGGCGCATTGCAGCGCATTGAGCAGGACAGGTGAGATGCCAGTCCGGCACTGGGCACCCTCACTTATGCCAGGCACACAGGGTGAGGGTCAAACCCTGCAGACGAGTCAGTTAACCTTTTTGTGGCTTTGCCAGCTTCTCCTGCTCTGATTTGCCCCCTTGAATGCCCATGCCCGGTGGTTCACACTTTACCTGCCCTCTCAGTGCCGTGCCTTGGGCCAAGGGGTCTGTGCTATTTTTAGAGTTATTATAACATTCAGTCTGCGATGGACTGGCACCTGACTGGGAGTCGTTCCTGCCTTGGACCCTCTGCTCGCTTGGCTAGGCTCTGCCCCCCTGTAGAGGATTAAGGGGGTTAGAAAATGACCGAGCATGACATCATGCCCACTAGACCTCAGAGGCGTTGTTATTATTCCTCATTTATGATAAGAAATGTGACAAATGAGAGGAGACCACCCAGTCCATATGTCACCCACCTGTTTAGCTCAAAGCTCAGCTGTGCCAGCATCTCACCCTGGTTCTCTGGTTCTTCTTAAAAGTTCTGCTTCAACTCCAGGGGTCTCGGTAGTTTGTTCAGAGTCCCACAATTCTTTGCATGAAAGAAGCCCCACCTCGCCTCAGTTTTAAAAGCACGTGCCCGTCTGTGGCTGTACCAGGCCTGGGCACAAGGCACAGGATGCCAGTTCACTGCCAGACTAGCCAGTGGTCCGCAGCCCGCATCACTGAGCCACTTAAGCTGCCCACCAAGACACTGGAGAAGGTGCAAATGGCACAGGCAGCAGAGAGGAGAGGGTGCAGACCGGGACGTGAGCCCAAACCCAGAAGCAGTTGGGCAGCAGTGCCCAGTGCCCGTCGTTATTATTTCTGACTATCTTCATCTTCTATCCATTTTCCAGTTTGCTTAATTCAAACTGAAGGTCACATGGAGCCTGATCCTCATGATTACCGTCATCATCATTACTGTTGTTGACCCCTTCACCCTCTGGTGTCAGCGAGTCTCTGCCCCAGGGGCCACACGAGGGGACTACGACTGCCGACTCCCCCTGTCACCTGCCACGTTTGCTTGCTGTGTGTGTGACTTGGCTGTGCTCACACAGGGCCACCACACAAGTGAAACTGTGGACGATGCCCATGTCCGTCTCCTACTGAAATGCCACATAGACGGGTACGTTCAGTTGAATCGCAGGTGTACTTGTGCCCTTTGGCAGACTGGCATCCTGAACGGCTGGTGTACGACCTGGCGCTGTTTGACCAGGACGGTTAAAAAGTCTGGCTCCATCACACGGAGACTGGAATGATCACAGACTTACGGGCGACAGGTGGGCTGCCAAGGGCGGGGCCTCCAAATAAGAAAAATAACACAAGAACAGAGGAGGGTGGGCACTCGGGGGGGCCGACACAATGAGAACGTCAGAGTCTGGCTAACCAAAATCAAATGGCCCCTGATGACCCGATGCCCTGTCCTTAAAAGCTCCCAGCCCTAGGGCCGCTTGAACCATATGGGCAGCAAAGTGAGTGCCCGGGGGCACCTGCACCATCAGCGCCTCACAAGCACCTTCAGGTTTGCATCTGCTCAGCAGAATTTGCCGGTGGGCTGCCATTAAAAAAAAACGAGATGAAATCACAGCAAATGACAACAAAGTCCCCACGTGGCTACTGGCTTGCTGGCCTCCCACTTTCCATATGGCCTGTAGTGGTGCCAACTGGCGAAACTAGTGCCAGTGTCAAGGCAAGGCTCCCCATTTCTTGAAGAAGCAACCTTGGCATTTGTTGCCCACTCCGCTAGATTGTCATGCTCCAGGGGTCTTTGCCTTATTCTGTCAGTGTGGCACATTGTGGAGCGTAGGAGTCACCTGCCGCTGTCATTTAAGGTCCTCGTTTTCTTTGGTGTCACCCTGCTGGCCTTCATTTAGAGAGCGGAATAAGCAGGACAGCTGCGCCTTTCTACATTTTGGATGTTAGGAAGACCAGAAAGCTGCGCTTCCCAAACCATCAAGGACTGCGACTCTAATCATGGAACTCCCTTCGGAGTTGGAGACCCTGATGTGGAGAGGCCTTCGTCCAAGACCACTTACAACATGTGAAGTGACTTGCTCAGGGGTCACATGGGGTCTCTGGTGGCATTTGAGCCCACAGCCTCAGGGTTTGGAGTCCAAAGCCTTGACCAGTATGCCACCCTGGAGTCTCCATGAGCTCAGTTTGACCCCCCATCTCGGGGACCCTCGAGATGAAAACTGTTGGGATCCAAATTGTGATAAAGCAGCACTCTGGGATTTGGGCATCGGTGACGTGAGCTCTGTTAAGGGGGCCCACAGTTATGTGTTGTAAAACGAGGGTCTCAGAATCGCACTTCAGAATTCCTGACTGGCGGCAGCAGCCGTCGATTCCATTGACTTAAACAGAAGGATTTGCCCTCTTGAACCCTGCGTGGCGAGAGGTGCAATCATCTGCTCTAATTTATGAAGCTGAGGGTGTGCGGACCCCCAGAGTCGAGTCCGTCTTAGCCAAAGACTTCCCATTTGTAATGCTGTAGGCCATTTCATCAGTGCCCCCCCACACTGGCAGTGCCCGGTACCCTGGCTTGGGTCTGTCCACTGTGCATTTGTATGGGGAGGAGGTCCACAAGCTCTGTTTGGTGCCAAGCTGATCCAGTGCCACCCTGGCACCTTACTTACTTACTATCAAAGTGCCTCTAGCAGGCCGTTTTGGGACTTGGTGCAGTGGCTCCCCAGGGTGGGCTCCGGCATTGAGATTGGGGCTTGGGCCCCCCGATTGCACCTGCACTGGCAGACCCCAGCGACTTTTCTAATATTCCTCATCTGATTGATCACAAGTGACGTCGGTGGGGTGGGGGGCTCATCTGATCAGTTTGCTTTAAGTTTTTATTTGTTTAGAGACGGGTGCCTGTCACCCATTACTTGGTGAGAGGGTTGCGCCCATAAGAAGTACAGCTGAGTGTCCAACAAGATGCCAGCCACTGGACGGCCATCTTGATAAATGGACTTAATGAGTACAAGGGAGAGCACGTGAGGTAGATGCCCGACACCAGGGTGACGTCAGACGCCATCAGCAGGGCACCAAGCACCCACAGTGTGTTCCAGGAAAGGCTGCCTGCTGCCCGTGGGTGAGACTGGCACAGGCTGGCACCCCATCCTTATCAGGCCTTAGGATGTAAGGACAGATGGGCAGATAAGGGCTTTTGTTTCATTAGGGACGTTGAGAGGCCTAACAATGGCTGCTTTGTATTCCTCAGGAATCGCACCTGTCAGTTCCGAGCCGATAATGACGAGGACAGCGGCCGCTAATCGAGTTTGCACTGATTGAGTGGGGATGCCGCCTAAGTGCCAGGTGGGCTCTTTCATTGTAGAATTTCCGCTGTCCATGAGCCCGCCGCCTTAGCATCTCCCTGCTGACTTGGCCATTGTGCGCTGTTCTTACTGAGAGGTGGACATGACTTCACTTGTCAAGTGGCCGGTGGCCCTCTTTGTGACAGCAGTGTCACACGCCAGTGACGGAGTTGTTCTCAGGCACTGGCCGATTCCATGGTTTTAAGATGTGAGGGTGGCAGCAGGTGAGACAGTCAGCTCAAGATGTGTCCCTGTGTCATGTAGTGGGGTGACAAGTGACCCGTGTTCCACAAAGTGACCGGCAGTCTGAGTTGAGAGGAGCACTCAAAGGTGGCCAATGGCTTCTCCCCTCACACCTTGGGCGTCAGGAGTCTTCACACGCTGTGGGAAAGTGAAGAGGAAACTTGGGACAATCGTGTCACTCCATTTCAGAGGAACACCCAAGAGATGGAAGCCTCAGCAGAGAGGGTCTGCGCCCTCCTCGTCATAATGACCGACGCCAAACCGACACAGCGATTCGAGGTACAGGCACCGTGCCCTGGGCTCCACTTAGGGACACACCCTGGGTGGGACGCCAGTCCATCAGCCCGCTAAAGGGAGACCTGCAGTATCATCGAATCAAAAGGACGTTCAGGAAAACGGCGAGACCACCATTAAGGACTGCAGCAAATGTGGCACCACCAAAGGGAGCTGCCAGGGCTGAAGTGGGCCACTGCAACCACAAGATGGACGCCCGTCTCACAAAAGACTCTGATGGTCTGCAAAGGAGGGCTCAGCGTGACAAAGCTGATGGGGCACAGTGCCCACCATCAAACACGGGCAAGGAAAGGCTCCGAATGTGAAACACCCGCTGACCTCAACCGAAGGGCACCACTGACCCCACAGCTGTGTGTGTGTGTGAAACGAGGAGGAGGAGGAGGAGGAAGACTTCAGGAGTACAAGGAGAAGGTACACCGGGTCAGGTGGCTCATGGTGGACATCAGGTGTGGCAGGGCATACTCAGTGGTGCAAAGGGTCTCCAGCCTCAGCCGATGCTCACCTTATGCCACCGAATTGGGCCCACCAGTCACAAGCTTACACAAGCCCTCTGCCTTCCATTAAAGTGATTGATTTGTCATGGTGACCCTGACCTGACCTTAGGACCCTCCATGTAGCCCCGAGTGCCCCCCCGCCTTAGGTCTGCAGCTCCACTTGCGGACCCCGTTATGAGGGTGGACTGCATCTCTTCCTTCTCAGGACTGCAGAAAGAGTCCAAGGTGCCCAGAGGAGGGTCCTCTAAACGAGGGGTCTTTAATGTGCCAGACGAGTGGACGGTGAGCCAAGATATCTGGTGGTCCTTTCATTCCTGTGCTGTGTTTCTGAGCTGATGTTGATGGCAGGGCAGAAATGGGCATCTCCTGGTGGCTGTGCCAGCTTTGTTTTGGCTATCGCACCTTTTGGACCAATCAGATGTCGTCGTTTACGATCCAACGCCCTTATTGTGCTCTGAACAGGGGTTCAAATAGGGGGATGTAGAGGATGCGTTGCACGAGACCCCACAGTGTCTAAAGTTCAAGGGGGTGGGCGGGGCATAGAGGTGCCACTGACTGAGGCACATCGCCATGGGAACAAAAACCATCTCCTTCACATTCACTTCAAAAGAGCTCGCTGTGCCCCCCTCTCAGGGCCAATCCTATGTTCTGGAACCTTCTAGCCGCCAGTGTTCCACCCGAGTCTGTCTGCTCCCTAAAATGAATCTGTTTGCTATGCAGCCCCCAAAAATGTGGTTAAACGTGCCAGCTTAGACAACCCCACGGTGGTCCATCACAGCGTGCACTTGGCCACGGGTTCAAAAGTCCCCCACAGGTCAGCAGGCTTTCGCTGTCACTCTCTTTACGATTTGTCACCCGTTGATAATTGTGGAAATGAAGGGAAGTCCGCCGTGTCACCTGAAGTGGGCGCTGTGCCATCTTGAGCTCAGTCCTCAGCATCATCTGTCATGGTGGCCTGAGCCTGTCTCAGTGGCACTGACTGCCAGGCAGGAGCCCACCCATTGGTCAGTGGTCTCGAGTGGTGCGGTTGTGGCACCGGACGCAGGTCACAAGGGACAATGACGGGGCTGACTTCAAAACGGAGCTCTGCAAAGTTGTAATGAGGCAAACCTACTAACCCTCGTCACCCGAATGCCCCTCTGCTTGTCCTTTAACGTCACAGGCCTGGCATCCTGGGTTCAAGTGACCTGCCCCGTTATTATCCCAGTGCTGTCAGATGTTTTACCCCTCACACGCCCCCCAACATGCACAGGCTGGGTGAACTGGCGACTCCAAACTGGCCTACGATGGACCCCCACTAGCCTCGTTACGACACTCACTTGAACCCGCGACTTTGACACCGACGATTGCCTTGGGATGGCGCCACCTAGCGATTGCACCGCATGAACGCCGCCGGTCTTTGAAGCGACGGCCACGCGTTTCAGTGCCCAGGGTGCCCCGTCCGCCGGAGGGGTCCAATTGCTCTGTGACGGGGACGGAGACCAAAGGGGGTGCCGTCAGCTAATCAACCGGCACTTTGCTCCCAAGCTGCCCAGTAAATTACAAAGAAAACAAGAGTGAAATATTGAAAGGGGCTCGAGAGTGACAAGATGTGCGCCTTCGCCGCCAGTCTCTTTGTGCCGCTCTATTTAAAGGCACTTGATTGAGGAAATGTTGGAAAGAGCAGTTAGGGCTTCCTAATGAGACCTCTGGAGGAAAAGCAGTGGCATTCCGGGCCTCGGAGGTCTCAGTTACGATCGGGGGCTGCAAGGGGAGATGGGAAATTAACCCCTTGATGCCGCGCCGCGCTCCTCCTGCTGCACCCCGTGGAGATGTGGCGGTGCCCGCCTGCGTGCCCGTGCCACCTTAGAGCTGCTGTCGTGCTTGCCAAGTCTGTAGGCTAAACGGCAACAGGGGGGCGAGAGCAGGTGGCATGTGCGGCGCTTTATCTCGTCCTTTTACACTTCGAAGTTTCACTCCCGATTTCTTTTCCTCGAAGTCGAGCTTCAGGTCTCGTTTGGGCTCAAAAGTCCGTCTGGCGTCCTTCTCGGTGCTGAATAGTAAAAAAAAAAAAAAAAAATCACCGCCGTTACCGTCTGTTACGTCACTCGGTGTGGGCTTGGGGACCAAAGACGGGCTCGGGTCTTATTTAATGGGGGGATTCGGAGGCACCAAACGGAGCAAAGCGGACCTCAGACCACGAAGGTCCATGAAGGGAGGGGATTTGAATGAATGGCGCTGGCAGTCTGGGGCTATTCTTCTTCTTCTTCTTCTTCTTCTTCTTCTTCTTCCATCCATTATCCAACCCGCTGAATCCAAACACAGATGCACGGGGGTCTGCTGGAGCCAATCCCAGCCAACACAGGGCACAAGGCCGGAACTAATCCTGGGCAGGGTGCCAACCCACCGCAGGGCACACACACAAACACACCCACACACCAAGCACACACTCGGCCAATTTAAAGTCGCCAATCCACCTAACCTGCATGTCTTTGGACTGTGGGAGGAAACCCACGCAGACACGGGGAGAACATGCAAACTCCACACTGGCAGGGAGGACCCGGGAAGCGAACCCTTAAGGGTCTCCTAACTGCGAGGCAGCAGCACTACCACTGTGCCACCGTGCTGCCCTTCTTCTTCTTCTTCTTCTTCTTCTTCTTCTTCTTCTTCTTCTTATTATTATTATTATTATTATTATTATTATTATTATTATTATATTGATTTTATTAAAATCAGAGAGCACTGGGGCGATTCTTGTCTAACTGAACTTGTTTTTCTCGTCTTGCTGCCTTTCCTTTGACGTCTTCTAAAGCACCTGGTGCTCCATTCCTATAAAGCGCGGACCCCTGAAGCCCCTCATGTGATGTTCTGCTCTGCACGTCCTCTTGGACTGTCGTAGACTATTGAGGATTATTGCATGGGCAGTGTATTGTGTTATCGTAGGTCCCCTGCTTTGACACCCACTGCACGACCACCTCGCCTGTAAAAGGGGGCTCTCTCCGAATTGCCTTCCCAAGATTTTTTCTAATAAATCTATTAGTAAAAGTCGTCGACGTTTATTAAGACTCGAGCGGAGTGAGGGACCCTCGGCCTCGGGGTTGGGGGGGCGACTCAACTCCATTTGTGGACGTCAAACCAACTTTAAAAGTCAGTCGGGAACGCCGCGTTTGGAGTGTTAGGAGAGCAGCCATTCTGAGCAATAGAAATGGAGTCGGTGTGACTGGAAAAGTGAAGTGGAGTCGGTTAGTCCAGAGGGGACTGGGGGGTCTCATGGGCTGGAATCCCTGCAGATTGGATTTTTTTTCTCCAGCCGTCTGGAGTTTTTTTTTTCTGTCCACCCTGGCCATCGGACCACCTCACTCTTATTCTATGTTCATTAATGTTGATTTCTTTTCTTTTCTTACTGTGTCTTATTTTTCTATTCTTCGTTATATAAAGCACTGTGAGCTACTGTTCGGATGAGAATGTGCGACAGAAGTAAATGTTGCTGTTGTTGTTGGTGCGCACAGTTCGGTTAGGCCGAGTCACACCGTGAACGCCTCGTTAAAGCTTTTCTCTTTGTCGTGTCCATCACAAGTCCACCAACTCGGCCACCGCGCCCCTCATGTACCCCCCACTGCCTGATTCTGAAATTTTAAAGATGCCAAAGCTTCCGCTTCGACTCCATGACGTCATTGATGGATCCAAATTCCCGAGACCCCCTGCGCTCTTCGGTTGAATCTCCATCAGCATCCGGTGCTGGACGCGAAGGCAGAAACCCTCCGTGGAGCAAATCCCCCCCGACTCACCCCCTCTAACTCGATGACAGGTCCGAGGGACACAAAGCCACCATCGTCACCAGCCTGGGCGCACCTGGGGGTGGCGCTCACTGAGGGACCACATTGACTGTAAATAAGTCAGACGACATCACCGCCACAAAGCCGGCACGGTCCGGGGTTAGGAGGTGAAAATGTCTTTGGGTTCATTTACATGGAAGGCGGCTCACGGGGGGCGTTTTGGACCCCAGGAGTGCGGCCTTCGTGACTGCTGTTATTAGTTTGGTCATTTAGTGCGGTCGCATGGATGGTTTTATTTGGTTACTGATGTTTTATTGTCCGCTCTGGATGCTAAAGGACACGACCCTTCGTCCATTTACTGAAGCCCCTTAAGCCAATGATGGGGTCCGTCGACTTGGAGGCATAAACGGGACACCCAATTACAAAAGTGAAGGTGCCAGTGCGGGGCTTCACATCAGGCTCATAGGGGAACCAGTTTAGCTCCCAACGACCCGTCCGCTCGAAGGGTCCAGAAAGGACTTTTATTTATTTATTTATTTGTTTATTTATGTGTTTGTTTGTTTATTTAGATGTGTGGCAGGCGTCACGTAGTGAATGACCCGGAAGAGATGGGCACGGCTTTGTGAAATGTCGATGGCTGCTCATGTTAAGTGTCCTGCTAGGTAGCCCACCATTTAGTCAAGATTTTCATTTTATTCTCCGTGTTAGGAAGTTTGTCAAAATACAAAACACGAACTTCATAGGCTGAGAGTAAAATGGCGCTTTGTCAAGCAACGGAGCTCCGAGGATCCACAAAACCCGTTAAGACAGAAGAAGAAGAAGAAGAAGAAGAAGAAGAAGATGAAGAAGAAGAAGAAGAAGAAGAAGAAGAAGAAGAAGAAGAAGAAGAAGAAGAAGAAGAAGAAGAAGATGCCGTTTAAAGAGTCGAGCAGCCGACTTGAATGTTTAAATGAGCGTCGGACTGTCACACACCGCGCGCTTCATCATCGTCATCATCATCATCATCATATAATAATAATAATAATAATAATAAAAATAATAATAATAATAAAAACATTACTAATATCGCTTATGACGGCTTTGCTTTGTACGTGACCACCAAGCGCAGCTCTGACCGGCTGTGATGGCGAAAACAGGAGCTGCTGTCTCCTGCTGGTGGCCTCGACTCGCGTGTCGCAATTGTCGCACGTTTGACCGCACGAGTGTATCTGATCGAGTGCCGAAGGTACAGGCCGAACGCGGGGGTCTCGCACATGTCCGCCTTATTCCGTACAGGCTCGGTGACTTTGGAGGGCTTTGTGCTCTTTTGTCCCACTGATCCAGAGACCTGCCTGCCCCGGTTTACATGTTTGCGTTTGGCTCATAAGAGATTAATCAGACGCCCCCAACACCCCCCGTCCATGTAGACTTTAACTCTGCATAACTTTATTTATTTATGAGAAATTCGATTTGAAAGGAGATCAGAAACAAAAGGTGGAGTTTGTAACCAGATTCTGACCAAATGACCTGCGGCTGATTATATGTCATTATCTGGAGACGGAGGGTATCGAAATTACGAAAAGGACCCCCACTCAGCCAGATGAATTACACTTTCAGCATATACACAATACTTAAACAAATACACATAATGGGAATGTTCCTCCAGTGAGTTAGTCTCAGATTAGCCGTACATAAAGTAATAAACTAAAATACACACGAAAACGGCTCGAAAGAAACAGAAAAGGCAAAAGGAAAAAAAAAGGGGGCTACCAGTCTACGCCGCCGCGACCACTGCGGCCGTCAAGGCGAGTCCTGCGTGCCGCCCAAAGTCTGGGGAGAAGTCCGTTTGATTTCACCTGCATGATGCTCTTCGTTATTAACTTGAAATGAGAAAGCAATCGAAACGAGTGGGCTTTTCAAAACGAAATCCCCCCTAATACTGCAGGCCACTCGTTAAATAAACTGTGTGCGAATATATAAATAGGGAAAGATATCAATTAAATATATATTATAGTGTGTGTGTCTGTGCGTGCGAACATATTAAAATATATATATAGAGAGAGAGAGAAACAGGGAAAAATATCTATTATTAAATTTATATATATAAATTATGAAATGTGTGTCTTACTATATATAATATATAAATATATAATATCATATAAAATATAGTGTATATAAATAAAGAGAGATAGGAAAGATATCTATTATATATATATATATATATATATATATATATATATATATATATATATATATAATAAAATAGTATAGTGTGTGTCGGCGCGTGCAAATATATAAAAAAAATATATATACATTTATATATAAAGAGAGAGAAACAGAAAAACAGGGAAAAATATCTATTAATATATCTTTTATATTACATGCAGTGTGTGCCTGTGCGTGTGAATATATATAGAAAGAATAAAGAGAGAAAGAAAGAAAGACATAAATTCAGGGACGTATATCTATTATATATATATATATATATATATATAGGCACGTACAGACACTAAATATATATATATATATATAGAGAGAGAGAGAAAGACATAGAAAAACTATCTATTAAATATATATATATATATATATATATATTATAATGTGTAATGTCTGTACGAATATATATATATGTAGACAGAGACAGAGACATCGGTGTATTAAACAGACAGACAGAGAGATTCACTCGTTGATACGCACGATGTCCTAATGTCTCTTATTTTCGTTTAATTCAAATCGCAATTCCTGTAATCCACGCATTGTGCAAAGCCTCTTTATTTCCTAGTTAAGCTAAATAAAGAACGGATTTGCAATTAAAAAGCGACTCGGATTTGTGAAATGTGTGGGGTAAGAAATCAGAGTAAAACATTACTACTACTAATAATAATAATAAATAAACCATGTATGCATAATGCTATCGAAGCCATCCTTGATACTGCAGGCGATCGGTAGAAGACCTCGTGATTTTTGTTTCTCAGGTCCCGCTGCTCTTTCCAGGACATTTGGCCAAATCAACAGCCACAGAAATGACCGCCAGTGCTGTTGACCGAGCGCACTAATGACACGTTAAGATGTGCGCTCCTTTCATTCCCGTTCTGCTCGTTCGTCTCTTTTGTTTTTAGTAATAACTTTTATAACTCGTGTATTACGGGGCACTTCGTTAAAGCCACGGACGCCTCGTTCCTTGCAGCCCAGTGTCCCTTTAAAGAAGAGCAGAGCTCGACTGCGCCCCCCTTAGGTTCAGAATTGAAAGCGCACTTTTGTGGCCCATTACAGGAGCAGCGCGCTGACGGCCCCCGCGCCTCGATGTTGAAGCACACAACATGTAAATATGTCGATGTGTGATTGTGACTAACAGGCAAAGTCAATTTTATACAACGAAACGGAGAGGCGACCGGGCCGAAGTCACACCGGAGACCTGCGGCAGACGCAGAAGTGACTAACGGCGTGGCGACTTTACTGCGCCGGGAAGCACACTGGCGTTTGAAATAAAAATTATTAGGAACAAATCAACAAGTCTTGGATTTAAACCACGAAAGTCAGGCTGCTCGGCTTACGTTTGGGACACAAGAAGAAATGTCTTTTTAAGGAAGAATTTTGTAGCGACATATAAACGTGTTGTCATTATATCGGGGTTTGAGGCCACAAAGACAAATTAAACAAATTGCAAGTATTGTTGATAGAATCAGAAATGATAATCCACAAATAATAATAATAAAAATAACAATATTCACCACAATAATAAATACTAAAGTGTCATCATTGATGTTTTAGGGCCGCTCAGTAAAAGCGTTACATTTACACCCTTTTAATTTTTCTTTTTTTGTTTTTACACGGTGACCTTTACGAGGACGTGACGTTCATTCGAAGCCGGGCCGCCGTTGTCTCTGTTCTGTTCTGTTCTGTTCTTTTTTTTTTTCTTTTCTTTTATTCTAAAAGGTTTTTATTTAATTTTCTGTCCTTTAGTTTTTCAGAGATACAGCTAATGATATTATAGCACAACAAATCCAGCGACACGAATCCGGGCTGAGGTTTCGCTTTTATCTTAAAGATTTCTGTTTAAACACGAAGTGTCCGCGCCGACACCGTCAATAAGTAACGGGAATAAGTGACGGAAAAGGCGCAGTAATAACTAACGGGGCAGACGGGGATGTTAACGGTGTTAAAGATAAAATAACTGAGCTTCTCAAACAGAGAATCGAACACCCGGCGGTTCTTAAGGTGCCTTTTCTTTTCTTTTCTTTTCTTTTCCATTGTGTTACTCTGGTCACATAACGGGTCATTTTAAAAGTATTAAATCATTTGGATAAGGCCGCGCTCAGACTCAAGGCTGCTGTCTTCGTGAATTATATAATAAACTGAACAGCATTTAAAATCGGAATACAGAATATGAAGTGCAGATCATATAAATAACGAAAGGGCAGCTGAAGCAAAGCCCATGTCGCTCGTATTGTCCCTTTAGCGTGGCCTGCTGCGGTTTTCAGTTGTGGAAGTCAGCGAGCTTTAATAATAAATCAATAAATCAATAAATCATCAAACACATTTCGAGAACATTCAGGACCAATGGAGAGTTTTATTAAAAGTCGACGATGTGTTGAGCTCTGCACCGCCTGCCTTGGTCCGAGTGTCGCTTACCGAGCGCGACGGTCACAGGCCACTGTCACACGGCCACATACACCTCCGATATATGACAACAACACAAAAGGTCGAGAGAGAAAGCCAGCAATAAAATGTAGAAGTTCATTCTGTGAGGCGGTTAATGCTAATAAATGGCAGTAACTGAAAGGGAATGTTGGAAGTTTACGTCGTGCTTACTGTCAAGCGGGGCTTCCTCCTAATAATGAGAATACAAATGTAAAGGGCAACAAGACCCGGGCATGCCTTGTATTCGTAATTTCGTAATCCACACGTTGTGACGAGTGACCTCCGTTAAAGTGAAATCCTGTACGCGGTCGTGTCGCGAGGAGCCCCAGGAGGTGCGCCCTTTTCGGACGTGATTTGCTGTTGTGGTTGTTTTATCGTTTTTTATTGTTCTTGTTATTTGTGTTGCCCGTAGGTATGCCCACTGTTGGTGTGTCTTGATTTGTTTCTGACGCCCGCCACAACGAGACTCATGTAAACAGCTCTGACAGCTCATCGTGTGTACCTTCTCATCCTGCTCGTTTTCCACGGTGTCGGGCTCGTGCGCTTTGAGTCCAACTCTACATTCGGTGCCGCCGCCTTGGCACTCGCTATACTGGACAGAGAGCCTCATTTGCATGCGCTAACATCTGAATATCAATTCAATTATAAAGCGCAGTGATCGCCAATAGTGGAGTACAGCTCAGTAATTAGCAACGTAAACAGCGTGTCGCGGCGCGAGCCCCGCCCAGGGCGCGCGCTGATTGGTCGAGGCACCTGCTGACGACATATATTAACCCAAAGGTCTCCAAAGATGAAGCTGTGATTTGAAGTTGAAACTTTGCAATCTGTCGTGGCGTCGGACAGTAAAACTACCCAAGGGAAATAAGATCTGTGGCCGTGGATACTCGGGATGACTTCTTCTTTGTGCAGCGCTGATACTTTTGTTTAAATCGGGGCGACGTCCTGAGAAAACAAACAACAGAAAAATGGTCTCCGGGTCGGGCGAATGCAGTAGTTGAGTGAAAACTGTGAGAGGAGTTGTGCCATGCAGCCGAGAACGTTAATCGGGATCTGGGAGAGTCCATCTGGGAAGAGTGAGTAGCCGGCGTGTCCCTGCTGCTGTCGCCGCCGCTGGATTTGCCAGGTCACCCCCCCCCACCCACACCCCCCTTAGCGTTGCCCCGAATCCCTTGGTGACATTGATGACAGAGCTGACCGGGAGGACATTGGCTTCGTTGATTTGGGCACTTGATAGTTTGTAGGAGCAGCTCTATGGGAACGGACTGAGGTTCGGCTGACCTTCCGCGCGCACCTCACCGGCGAACAAGTTCTCAGGATGAGTCTGGTCGGGGGATTTCCACACCATCCGGTGGTCCACCACGACAGCTACTCCTTCGCTGCTGCCGCCGCCGCAAGCCGCTGTCATGAAGAGAACCCCTACTTTCACGGCTGGCTGATCGGCCACCCGGAGATGTCCCCGCCCGACTACAGCATGGCACCTTCGTACAGCCCCGAGTACGCCAGTGGCGCCGCGGGGCTGGAGCACTCGCATTACGGGGCCATCCCCGGGGCCGGGCCCATGGCCATCGGGCCCCGACCGGTCAAGCGCAGGGGCACCGCCAACCGCAAGGAGCGGCGCCGGACTCAGAGCATCAACAGCGCCTTCGCCGAGCTGCGGGAGTGCATCCCCAACGTGCCGGCGGACACCAAACTGTCCAAAATCAAAACGCTGCGCCTCGCCACCAGCTACATCGCCTACCTCATGGACCTGCTGGCCAAGGACGAGCAGAACGGGGAGGCGGAGGCCTTCAAAGCGGACTTTAAAAAGACAGACGTGAAGGATGACAGGAGGAAGAAGGAGCAGCTGGTAAGATGGCACTCGTGCGTGCGTGGTGTGCGTGTGGGTGAGTGGGTGTGTGGGTGTGTGGGTTAGGTGACCCTCGGACCGTTACAAGCCGCCTTACCAGAGTGGCAGACACGTTTGAAAGTCTGGCTGAGAAAATAAAAGAATAAAACGACATAGAAATAAAAGAGAGCGGGGTGGGCTGGGAAGAGACCCCCGAGTCCAACTTGTAGGGGAAGAAACGCGCGAGGCCTCCAGTCATGAGCCCCGATTCACCGAAATACTCGACACAGACGGCTCGGTCGACCGCTCGTTCTTTCTTTCTTTCTTTCTTTCTTTATTTCTTTCTTTCTTTCTTTCTTTCTTTCGACATCTGTTTACATGTAAATTAAATGTATTTGATGTACGCTAGTGTGGAATGTGAGACCTCCAATCAATATCTATCTATCTATCTATCTATCTATCTATCTATCTATCTATCTATCTATCTATCTATCTATCTATCATATAGTGCCTTTCACTCTATCTATCTATCTATCTATCTATCTATCTATCTATCATATAGTGCCTTTATCTATCTATCTATCTATCTATCTATCTATCTATCTATCTATCTATCTATCTATCTATCTATTATATAGCGCCTTTCCTATCTATCTATCTATCTATCTATCTATCTATCTATCTATTATATAGTGCCTTTCACTCTATCTATCTATCTATCTATCTATCTATCTATCTATCTATCTATCTATCTATCTATCTATCCTATAGTGCCTTTGAGATGTATGTATGTATTTTATTGTACTCATGTACTTAAGAATGAAGCTTTTCGTGTCCACGGCAGAGATACCGGGATAGTCTCGTTATTCGTGTAGACTTTGACGTGTGAACTCGTTATTCTGATTATTCTGATTATTCTGATTCTTATCATTTCCAAGTATGCAGTAACACCTCGGACTTTTGCCACTTTTCCGTGACATGTTCGACGCCTTTGTGTCACACGCAGCCGTTTATGAAGTCGCATGCCCGTCACGAGTGGACTTTGCTGCTCCTGCTGCTGCCGACACGGTGGCCTTACGATATCCCGACGGCCGCAGCCCCGCGCGTGTTCGCCAGGCCGGCGTGTGAACCGACTAGCCGTGTGAGTGCGGCGGGCCTCGAGCGCCAGGCCCGCATGGGAGACTGAGAGAGACTGAGAGAGAGATGAAGTAGGAGATATGGCCGCGCGCCTCGGAGGAGTCGTTTTAACGGATTGTTTTTGTTACACAGAATGAAGTTTTGAAAAGTTCGGCGAGCAGCAATGACAAGAAAACGAAAGGAAGGACTGGCTGGCCGCAGCACGTCTGGGCTTTGGAACTCAAGCAGTGAAAGTTCGCTTTCGTCCTGCTGACTTTTACGGGAGGCGCTCGGGACTTCACTTCAGCGCGCCTCCCGAACGTGTCTTGTTGTTGTTCTCATTTTCTTCTTCTTCTTCTTCTTCTTCTTTTTTTGGCGGATTTATCGAATCTATTTAAGTGCAATTTTCCGCCCCGACGAGTGGATATATTTGAAGAAAAGCATTCCATTTTCCGAGGAGGAAAGCTGTTTGGTAAGGAATGGATGGAGTCGCCTGCCATGTCGTGAGTGTTTTGTTTCGGTGACTTGTGCGCCTTCCCCGTGTTTGTGAAGTGTAACTCGGCTCGGCTCGGCTCTCAGTGGCATTAATGGCATTGTAATGGCTGAATAATAACAAACGCTGCAGTCCAGCTGATGAGAAGCCCCTTTGGAGATGTCATTTAGAGTTGTGTTGTCATTTGTGTGGCCTCTCGTTGGTATTTAAAGGAGTTTTCAAGTAGCGCTTAGTCTGTGCAGTGTCTGTCCGTCCAGAAAGAAAGAAAGAAACGAACCGAAATAACGTGAAATCATATGGAGGATGTAAACAATGTCATTCATTCAATAAACCACTGTGTGTTTTTGTAACAAAGCAAAGCCAATCTTGTTGTGTGTGTTGATACGAGAATCGAGCCTTCTGCATTTCTCTGCGTTTTTATAACGGGGTCCCAAATGTGAAATTTTATTGGATTTTATTTTTTTTCTTTATGCTCAAGAAAAGAACAAAACACAATGGAATTCATTTCAAACGGTGCTGGGCAAAAAAATCACTCGGCTCGGCTCGTCGAATATCGAAAGTAAAAATCCGTGCGAGCCGCCATGCAGTTCAGGCTCAGCGCTGACAGAGGAGAGTCGGCCATTGAGTTCAACCCACAAATATATTATAATAAAAACAGTAAAAGGAAAAGAAAAAGATTATGTCACATAAAAAGAAACGAAAAGAAAACAAGCAAAACAAAAAACAAAAAAAAAAATAAAATAAACGAACACAACAAGGAATTAAGCGGACATTTGGGGACAGAGGTGCGCTTGGAAGGTCTGCACTGTCAGCGCTCTCAGTCCGCCTCTTCGTCTAATGTGTCGCACAGGACAGAAAAAGGGGGACTTGTGACACAAGAGGCTCCGGTCACCAAACACCAAACACGCAGGCTCCACGAGCGAAAAACAATCAAATAAAATGTCACTCGCCCTGGGAAAGCAGGTTTTATACAAGCAAAGATGGCTGTGCAAGTTGGAATGTTCGAGAAATAAAAGGCTAGAACTGAGAATGTTGTTGTTAATTATATTACTAGCAGACTGCTTAATTATTATTATTATTATTATTATTATTATTATTATTATTATTATTATTATTATTATTATTATTATGTCACTGCAATCTTAAAAGAAAATGCCAAGATTTATACTCAACAAAATCAACTTGACTTGGGTTTGGCAAGACCATCAACATGCAGTGCCATAGCCCGTTCAGGGGGTCTTTCCACTTGAGAACCGCTTCGTTTGATGCTTTCTGTAAATATCAGCCCCGCAGTTCGATTAGAAGATAGCGGCTTGAGACCCTCGACATCTCCTCGACAACAGCAGGTTCATAGGTTAGAAAAACCAGGAAGGTCAGCGCTGCCCTCCTTGTTCTGAAGGGTCATTCGTAACCCTGGCCAGCGGCTGCTTTCTTTCTTTCTTTCTTTCTTTCTTTCTTTCTTTCTTTCTTTCTTTCTTTCTTTCTGCTAGGCTGCATTTTTATATTAAGTCTAGATATGCTTCAGTTATTAAGTTCGTTCATTTGATTATATAGCGCCTCTTATTATTATTTAGTTTTATAGATCAACTTTCTTTCTTATGTAGTTAAATAAATCTCTTATCTATCAATCATGTAATGTCTTTAAGATCTTTCACTTGTATAGCGTCTTGCAAAACCAAAGTTTTAAATAGTGGCGTATTACGCTTTCTTTCTTTCTTTCTTCTGAAGGGTGAATTTTTATATTAAGTCCTTATATAGTTCAGTTATGTAGTTCTTTCATTTTATAATGTAGCGTCTATTGTTTTTATTATCGTTATTTATTATTATTATTATTATTATTATTATTTATTATAGATCAGTTTTCTTAATTTCTGTTGCAGTATATTTTTAAATTAAGTCCTGGTATAGTTTGGTTCTTTTTTTATTATGTAGTGTCTTTTGTATTATTAATAGATTAGTCTCTTTCTTTCTTTCTTTCATCTGTAGAGTACATTTTCATACGAAGTCCTTATATAATTCAGTTTTGAAATTCTTTTATTATGTGGTGACTATTAATATTATTTGTTATCATAGCTCAGCTCTTTCTTTCTTTCTTTCTTTCTGTTGCAGTGTTTTTGTATTAAGTTATTATATAGTTCAGTTATGTAGTTCTTTTATTATTATTATTATTATTATTATTATTATTATTATTATTATTATAGATCAGCTTTTTCTTTCTTTCTTTCTTTCTTTCTTTCTTTCTGTTGCTGTGTTGTTTTTTTATGTCAATTCCTGGTATTGTTCAGTTTATTTTTTTTCATTTTCTTTTATTATGTGGTGCCTTTTATATTCTTCGTACTTTTCCTCTTTCTTTCGTGGCACGTTCCCTGACTACTCTGAATGTTTCCAATCCCGTTGAATTTCGCTGTTATAAATCTCCATCCATCTAACAAATGATAAAATTCCCGGTCAGCGCTTTAATATTTCGCACTCAATCTTTTTTTTTTTTTTTGACAGATTTCTTTATTTATTGATTCGTTTGTTTGTTTGTTTCTTGCATTTTTTCTTTTCTGATTGATTTCAATTTAAGCCCCCCGAATATTTTATAAAGGGGACATTTCGACGAATTCCTAAACGGCGGCCTCCTGAAGCGCAGGCTTCGCCACGATCCCCAAATCGGGGGTCCCCGTTTTTCCCCCCCGGCCTGCACTGGGGACTCCGTGGGCCGAAGGGGGGCTTAGGCGGCTGCCCTGGCAGAAGCGCCCCAGACAGAGCGGAGCCTACAAATATGCAGGTCTGACGTTAAAAGCTAAATGGGGAAGCAGGCCGATGCCGAAGGTAAATTGATGGTGGACGGGATGTCAGTATCCTGGCCCCCAGAGCACAAGCAGATGCTGTGACTAACTGATAACGCGCATTTAGTGCCGAGGAGTTTTTCCAGTCTCGTTGCCATCTCTGGCTTCGTGGGAACGCGCGTATCAGTTAATGGCCCGGATTACTTATCCGCCGAGATGTCCCTGCATGTCTCAGGCGAGGCGCGTTCCCAGCCGCGAGTGCGTCGACCTCCTACAGCGGCGGGCCACTCGGGGTCTCGATAACGGCCGGCGTCTTCCCTCCGCCTGAGCTGGCACCTGGCAGCAGTGGGGCAGAGCGGGGGGCACGGGGCGCGATCTCTACGGATAGGGCGAGTAAGGTGCCGGGCTGGGAGAGTGTGAAGCCGCAGTCCCCCCCCTCGAGCGGTGTCGGTCCCCGCGTCGCCCACCCGAGCCTGCACGCGTCCCCGAGCCCGAGCGAGTGTTCGCGATGGCTGATAACGACGGTGCTTGTCAGATAAGTTTGATTCATAGGCAGACAGGCCGCCGAGTTATAATTTAGGAGGGTCGCGGGGACGGGGGGGCGGCCGGCCGGCCTTCAGGTCTTTACACGATATTAACAGGTTCCTTTGGCCCCTCTACGAGCTGATAATTGCTGATAATTTGTTATCAGTGTCAAGATGGCGTCCCAGATATACCTAACGGGCAAATCCCTTCTGATTAAAAAGGGAGATAAAGGCGTGACCTTGTAACGACCTTCGGCTATTTTAACAGTTAAAGGTAAAACAGACATATTGAAGCTCGAAATAGTCAGGCTGAGCACTTAATGGAGTGGAGGGCAGTGAAGGGGGGGGGGGCACTGACCCTCTAATACTAATGTCCAGCAGCCAAATTAGGAATCCCAGTGGGTGCCAACCAATGTTGGCATCTTGGCAATGGCACTGAAGATTTGGAGTAACGCGTTGTGAGTCGGAGCAGCAAATCCAGAAATCGTTTTACATTAAAAGATCCCACCGAAGCAGGCCTCCTGGCACCAAACACCTGATTGGTTATCCATTTTTACACCCCATTCCGGGTGCCCACCATTCTTGGCAGCTCTGTTACAGGTCAGGCCAGCGTCAGATTTGGGGGCTTCTAATAATAAAAATGGAGCCGCTGCGAGGCTCTGCGCTCAATGCACCAATTAATAAGGCTAAGGAGGAATATCCTTTAAACGACGGTAATGAGGGCGGCATTAAGGCTACAACATGCACTTTGTAACCACAACAGTCGGGACACTGAGATGGGATATGCGAACTGAAAAACCCAAATGTCTCCGCCGCCTGAAACTTTTAATCGTAGACATCATTTGTGCTCTTATTTGTGGTGTTGGAGACATCTGGGAGCCATTAGGGCGGCAGGGCCCTCCTCCTCCTCCTCCTCCTCCTCCTCGTCCTCCTCGTCCTGCCGCCTTTCCATTCGGTGCCCTTAGACGTGGTGACGTCACCTCGGACGGCCACGAGCCACCCTGCTCGCCAGTCGGCCCATTTCGGTCCGGTGTCGCCCTGTCCCTCCTTTGCCCGCTCAGAAGTCGCCCACTTGTCATTTTCTCTTTTTCTCCTCCCCACTGGCTGCACAGAGGAGCCCAAATGGCTCAGTCGCTTACGAAGGAACGCGTTTAGTTCTCAGCTTCACGTCACTTCAATGACTGCATTGCGCATCGTGTCCGCTCATTTAGGCGCTGAAGCCGCGGCAGAAATACGAGAAGATACACGAAGAAGGCAGCCGGCCAGAGTGCCAACAAGAACACACACACGCGGCTGGCAGGGTCGGGCACCGGGCGAGAGGCTCACCCTCGAGATTTATGCGCATGGCGATCGATCGCAGCAGACGAAAGAGAAACGAGCGGCGAAACGTCACGTCGGAGCGACTGCGTGCCAAGCGGCTCACCGAGAGGATTTATGAGCCGCTGAATAATGGCTCGTGTGAGCGCAGTGTTTATAAATATTGAATAAACATTATTAATGTTCATAACATTTACGTTTCAAATCTGTTTTCAGGGCTTCTCTCCTTTTGCAACGAATGAAGCGACAAGCGGCGCGCTGTGCGTGTGGCGGGGGGACAGCAAGGGACGAGCACCGTGGGAATGAACGGCTCTCTGGGTCATGAGCACGGAGCGAAATATATTAAGAAGAAGAAGAAGAAGAAGAAGAATATATATATATAACAGCTATATACCATAATGATGGGGCGTTCGTATGGAAAAAAGACATAAACGTTATGATTACAACACTCGAGCACATTTTAATGATAATAATAATAAGAAGAAGAAGACATAATACAATAATAATAAGCATATAACAATACACGCGTTACTTGTGCCCACCCATACAGTACGTGATGAATTCATGAACGTCTTGGAGTGGCGGTCACTTCACAAAGCCGCTCTTTGAAATGAAACGAGTTGGCGTGCAGTTAGTTACTGGAATAGGAACACAAGATAACGAAAGAGAGAACATGTCACCCAACAAACCCACCAAGACCACGACACTCCGTCCACGCAAAAACAAATCAAAATGGGGGGTCCACAAATAAAATGAATCAGAGCAGCGAATGGCAGAGACGCGCACAGCGTGGGAATTCTCTTTATTTAGGTTTATTTTTGTACGTCACTTTATGGACTTGAAAAGAAAAGGGAAAAGAAAAGAAAAGAAAATGTGACACAACACCTGAGGAAGGCGACACAGCGCGTCCATGACCGGCCTTTCTGTGTCTTTTCAGGGTGGTGATAAACTTCACTTCGGCGGAACCCCAAAGAAATGTGCAGAGTGTGTGAATAAAAAACGGCGTCTTTGTGGGAATAAAAGTATTTATCGTGTGTGTGCAGAAAGAGAGACAAATAAATAGAAGTGAAAGGCACTATATGATAGATAGATAGATAGATGGAACTGAAAGGCGATAGATAGATAGATACTAAAAGGCACTATATAACTAATAGATAGATAGATAGATAGATAGATAGATAGAACTTAGTGAAGAGTTTATTGGCATGAATTCTTTTCGAACGAAATTGTCGTTTGCGTGCGGAATGTTCATCAGAAAGCTGCCAACCAAAATATTTCAGGATTGAATGATATTTTATTTACACTTCCCATGCAGACATTCAAGCGACACACTCTTAAAATCTGAGATGCCCGAGTGGTTCTTCAAAGCGCTGCCACAGGCAAACCTTTTTGTTCTCATCAGAACCACCCACATGAAGGTTCCAGTCTATTCGCGCAGATTTGTCGCAGGGTCGCGTAAAGTGTCCCTAGTCAGATGAGAAGGACTTTGTGATTTTTAAAGCACCGCAGGCTCCTGCTGTTCAGGTTCTCTTCTCCTGCTACGTAGAGTCCGCCAGTCTTCACGGATTTCTCTTCGAAGCTTTCCAAAGCCCAAAGCACCCATTTGCTCGGTAGAGACCCCAACCCAGACTGAAACGTGTCTTTGTCAGGCAAATGTTGAACGGGGAACCGCAAAACCCAGTAAAGTGCCATTAACAGAACCACAAATGTCTGCGAGAGCAGGAGCTCAGTGCGCGGTCTGCAGCGCGCCATTCAATGAAACACAAATCTGAAAAATGAAACGGGGGGATACAAGTGGTCAAATATTACATGGAGGTAACCATTTATAAATAATAATAGTTCAAAATATAAATAGCAGATGACTGTTTTTACAAATTTGACAAGATGACCGTTAGTTACTTTTATTGTCTGGGAAATGAACTTTATTCTCATTTAGCAGAGGGTCACAGTCAGTAGTATTTCTCTCTGTTAGTGATGCGCCCCCCAATTTAAAATGAAAGTTTCGTTTTACTTTTCATATAATAGACTTACTAGAATACTAGACGGATATTTAAGTTTTTTTTTTTTTTTTTTTTTTTAAATTAAAACATTCGTTCGCACAGATTATCAGTTACAAGAAACAAAATGTTAATATGTGAGGTACTGAGAATATCTGCCCACTGCACTCCACAGCGGCTTTCGTTTTATTCATAAAATCTTTTACTCGAGATTTTGAATCGCAGTGTCTTTAATTTAAAAAATGAAAATTAGAATTGGATTAGAAGTGAAGTCGCTTTTATGTATCAGACTGTATATAAATGATGTCTATATTTCCAGTGCCCAAGAACTATTTATGTATTTATCTAAAGAATTTCCGTAAAAGCCAAATTTCCCCGGGATTTGTTCCGCCTATCTGTTCTTTTATCGACATGAAGAAATGCATTATTATTATTATTATTATTATTATTATTATTATTTTATTTTTTATTTCTATAAACTCCCTACATGAATTTGTTTTGCCGCTGGTCCCTTCCTTGCGATTGAATTTCTAGCCGTAGACGCTCCGCTTATTTTCGTCAGCCCATCCCGTCCGACCTGCACGGGTTCAAATATTCGAGTGTTACCGGCGGTTATGTGCACGTGACGCTCGCAGGGGTCTTCTCTTCGTTTCGATTGCCCGACCCCATTTTGTTCCCATTTCGACCTGGAAGGCGCGAGTCCGTGAGCGGGTGTTCAACTGGGAGATGGGAGCGAATTACCCGAGACGGGCGGCCAATCGGGGGGCTGCCTTTACCGTTTTTTTTTTTTGTTTTAGTGACAGATTAAAGCGCCGTGCGGACGGACATCTCTCGAGTTCTCCCGACTCGCCTGCTCGGTTCCAGTTTTGTGCTGCAGATCGCAGTCCGTGCCCAATGTTGCTGTCAGCCATGACAGATCCCAGATGGAGCGGCTACTGTATGTGAGATTGAATTTCTCACCCGCTCTGAAACCCGTCTTCGAAATTCCTGCTCCGCTTTTAAGGGAACTTATCTGAGGTGGGAGAAGAATGCGGGACAGGAAGGGGAGCCGCAGCGCTGGGTTTAGTGAGGACTTCCCAATTATTATTATTATTATTATTTATTTATTTATTTATTTATTTATTTATTTATTTATTTATTATCTAGTAGTAGTATTAGTATTTCTGCTTTGGCTGATGGTGTCCTCAGGTTCAGGCTGTACTCGATGTTCGCATTGGGGTCTTCAGGTGAATTTTTACTCAAGTCCTTACGCCCCACATGTAAGTGAGCCCCTTTTCTGTGTCCTGTAGAGTGTGCCGTCTTGGGGGTCCCGTAGCAGTTCTGTATCTCGAACATCTCCTCCTCCTCCTCCTCTTCCTCCTTCTTCATCTTAACAGGAGCCCAGTACTGAAGTATGGAGGCTCGTTTAAATGAATGCGCGTCTGTGTGACTCCAATGTCACCGTCCAGCTCTCCGTGTCGTACTTATGGGGACCCTCTGTGAATGAAGCGCGTGTGAGGACTGAACGCAGGACTTTGTGCTTTGAAGCGATTCGTTTGATAAAGTCTGAGAATTCATCCCAACATATCTTTTGACATTTTAGCATCACCCTGACATCTCCTCCAAACCAAACAAGCAGTCGACAGAAATCAAAAGAAAAAGACAAAGAAAGGCGACTCGTTTGTTCCTCCGCGGACCCCTCGGATCGCCCGCCATTCTTTCCGAACGGGCTGACTGCGGGGACTCATTGAATTGATTTTACGCGATTCGTTTTCGTACCACGACGCGATCTCGATCGCCCCGACTGCTGCCCCTTACGTCCTCGTTGCCTCGGCCTTTTGGTGGATGCCCACCGTGACGAAGCAGCGGCTTCTGCGGTTCTCCGGTCCGACTTCGGTCTGCGCTTCGTCTTCGCCGTCGACCGGCGGTCTCGTCCCTCCATAAAGTGGCGGAGGTGCGCGTCTGCGCTCGGCTTTCTACTCCGTCTGTAAATAAAACAAACTTCGCCCAGAAAATAAATAAATCTGCAGATAAGTGGACTGGTCCTGCTGCGGACCTCCCAAGTGGCAGGACCTTAGGTGTCACTGCCGGGGTCTCTGCGCTCTGTCTGCTGTGAAAGGCCGCAGTCAGCCCGGAGCCAACGGCGCTCTTTGTCAAAGTGCTTGGACTGAAAAACGAGGAGCCGGCGAGCCAGAGAGAGCAGACGAGCGAACGAACGAACGAACGAACGAACGAGAAGCTGCTGTTAATGTCCGGGCCGGGCGCCTCACCGGGACTTCAAGAAGACAACTGAATGTGCTCTTTATGTCGTTATGTGTGTGTGTGTGTGTGCCGTACACATTATATATAAATACACATCGTATGTTTGATCCATTTTTGATATATTTAATATATTTAAACAGGTATATATATGAGCAGCAGCTGATGTATTCCAAGCCCTATAACCGATTGTCCATTTCCTGTTCATCTTGAAAAGCCTGAATCAAAGGCACCGACAGCGAGCCCCGCACTGACGACACGTCCTCCCAAAGCTGCCACTTGTGCTCCATTCGAGATTTTCATCTCTTTGCTCTTCTTCTCCGTTGACGTCAGCGCAGTGCCATCCTAAGGCCATCAGCAGCGGCGACGTCTTCATCTTCTTTCATCTTCTTTACTGTCAGCTGAAGGCTGTCAATAACATTCAACTTTTAAGAACACGTTACGTAATCCCGTAAATATTTTGGAGTAAAAAAAAATAAAAATAAAACTCAAACCAACTTTTATTTCCAAGCCAGCAGTGTGCAGGGGACGCGGGCACCTCGACTCGGACACGCCGGCTCTCTTTTTCTTGAATTGCCGGCTCGGTTTTTACACTAAAGGAGTTCATTGAAACGCCGCCATTAAGGCCTCAACGCGGACTCCTCCGCCGAACTCAACGCGCCTCGAATTCAAATTTAAAACTCAGGAAAATGAAAGTGGTGTTCATAAAACACGGCAGTCGGTGCGGAGGTCTTCGATTAGCCCGCCTGGCAATTGGGCTGTTTTTGCTAAACTACTAAATTGACGCCAAGTGACCCCAAATTCTTGAAAGTGGTTTACTTTTCTTGGAAGTCAGGAATCAAAACTCGATAACGGAAGTGACAGGCGAGTAGCGCCTCACATAAATCACGAGAGGCAGGCGAGTCCGGTTAGAAAATCCGCGCCGAGTCGTTTTTACGAGGCTGCCGTCCTGAATTACAACGAAAAAACAAAAGAAGAAAAGGCCGATGTGCGGCACCCGCCGGGAAAAAACACTCGTGACGAGAGGAATACAAAAGTAATCATCATCATCATCATCATTAGGATAGAAGAGAACAATGTAATTAATAATCACTTTATTACTAACAACAACAGAAAGACCAGTGAGGACGACACAATCATCCTTATTATTATTATTATTATTATTAACAACAACGATTACAACCAAAAAAGAAGGATGACAATATTAGTATTATTAATATTATTAGTATTATTAGCGCTCATAATGTATGGCTATTCCCAGTCTCGTTCGTATTTTCAAACAGCGTCACAATGAAGCTCAAAGCCCGGACTTTTCCCCAACTTGACGCTCGCCCCGGTGCTCCGCATTGCCGCAGCAGCTCGCGCTCAGTTAAACGGACGGCGGTTCTCTTTTCCGTTTCGTGCCGGGATTTCTCGTTTATCGCGGGTTTCCGGGCTGCAGTATTAACAAAAAAAACAGAACCTCTGCCCTCCACTCTGGCGGATCCTGCGGCCCCTAAAACGGCCCTTCGCCCGGCTGTGTGGCTCGTCGCAGCTCCGGGGCTGGACAAAGAGCCGTTTCATTCAGGCTCCTCTGCGCACTAAGTCAGTCCTTCGGGCTTTCAAATGTTCTTATTATGCGGACATCTGAACGTGTTGTCGGCTAACGGGACCCTAAACAGAGCAGGAGGGCTGCCAGTGCGCAGTCACAACTTGCGGATCTTATCTATTTATCTATTTATTTATCTATTTATTGATTTATTGATTGATTTATTGACAGTTGTATTGCTGTGTGTTCGCCTTTCTTTATGGCGCCTGTTACAGGTCTGAATAAACGGGGGTCCTCAGAGCGCCCACCCTTAAGAGCCACTTGGACTGATTTGGTTTTCACATGAGAGCGGGCGAGATCGAGTTTAGTGTGAATGAAACGTGAAGACATCAGGGCTGCACTATTACAAACACTTAATAAGGCGCTTCAGTTTTCAGATTTCTACGTGTAATGACTGCCCCTTTTCTCCGTAATATATTTGTGTACTTTTGCAGTTTTCTTGCGTTTCATGACAGTCCCGGTAAACTGCGCAGAGAGAAACGAAAACGTGGGACAGCGAGCCGCGTGAGCAGCGCGTCACATTCGAGTGCCAGTCGGCTGTAGAATGGCGAGCACGATGGACATCGCATTGTTCTTAAGTGAGCTTTTGTTACTTGGTTTCTCCCACCCGGCATCAACACTCGCTCGCCCCTCCATCACCTCTTATCGTTTGTTCTCCTGTTCATTCATTCATTCATTCATTCAGTCCATCACAGATCACACTCGCACTCCCACCTCGCGCTCATCCACATCCATCAGTTACTGTTCGCCAAATCGCCTCTCGTTTGTATGACCTGCCGTGTCTTGGCACATTTGGGGGGTCTCATGAAGCGGTCGGTCCCTGCTGTGATGGGCCTCGGCGTGTGCTACTCTAATATTAATGGATTGTATAGCGCCTTTCCCTCTCTCTCTCTCTCTATGTCTGCCTTTGTTTTTTGTGCAGAAGCCTCAGCCCCGCAGGTCTTCTCACTTCTTCTTCTTCTTCTTCCCTCTCTGGTGTGCTTCTCCGTTTGCTTGACAAAGTGCCACCTCATTTCGCCAGGTCCTCTGCCCGAGAAGGTGCCCTCCCAGTTTGTGGGGCTGACAGAACTTTTGAATGTCCAGTCGGCTGCCTAGCAGGGTGGGCACAGCAGGCCTGGCCTTAGCCCACAGAGTCTTTTTTAAAATGCTGGACCCTTTAGTGTTTCTAAATTAATTCAAGTAATGATTCACGCTTAAGATTCTCAGTCTGAACCAACAGAATTCTTTTGATCTTCTTTTGAAGTTGATTGGGTGTAATTCACTCGTTTCATACTCAAGTGAATCTGTGTTTTAAGTTGTTACAATTTAAAATGGTTTGTTGGTCGTAACGTGTTTCTATTTCAATATTCTGAACACAACACATTCCAATGCTGTAGTTTTACGTTTCGAGTGTAATACACGAGCACTTTGCAGCGTAAATCTTAAATACACAACATGACGTGATGACACGTTTCTACAGCTTCCTTTATTCGAGTTCTTATACTTCAACTGAAGAGTTGAGAAGCAGGCTTACTGACCAGACGTCCTCCGTTCTCAAAGTCTGCTGCTGAAGATGACCAGAGCTGCACAGCCGCGTCCACTCCGCTCGGGACAGGCCGCACGCTGGACAGGTCAACCGAAAGAGCATACAAAGGGCCCCCCAAACACGGCACACGAAGCCCCTAAAATATGAGGGTAGCTGAAGGAGGGTTTTGACGTTGATTCCCTCCACCATAACTTACTTCGGCACAAACGCATTTCTTTTTACATTGACGGAGATCTGAAGGCAAATATTTCAGGCTGCAACACTAAATGACAAATCTGGAGTCGTTTGAAAGAGAAAATGAACGTCATAGAATATGTTGGACTTCTCTCAGTGTAGTCCACACCCTTCAATGGCTGCTCCTCAATCGGTCTGTACTGGGCTGTACTGGGCTGTACTGGGCTGTACTGGGCTGTGTGGTCCCTTTGCCCCATCGCTTGACCAAAGCCCATTTCTTTCTAGGACCTCCTCTTTGCATATGAAGTTGGTTCGTAATAAAAAAAATGAGATGTTCATTCCTGTGTGGTGGGCTACCTAGCAGGACCCTTAACTGACTTGGCCTGTGCTGTCGAGCCGTTGGGATGTCACAGCTCTGTGCCCTCCTGGCTCTTTGCTCCAAGGGGTCTGCTGCATAACAAACTCGGGGTTCTTTCTGCCACCTCCATATGATGGGGGCTTTCAGCTCCTCAGATCCATTCTATGAATTCACCACTGCGGCACCTTGGATTGTGAGCGGCGCAGCCCCGCGTCTCTTTAGCCGTTTGACATCGGGGTACACGCAGAGACCCCCTTACGGTCAGGAGTGCACCCCGGTGCCCTGCTCTTCTGATCTCTTCTTCCGTGACAGCACTTTGTCCCTAAGCGGACGCGGCTCATCTCGAGTGTCGCGACATTACCTTAGGGTCACGTGATCTGAGTTCCCTCACCCCGGACGTGGAAGTGACAAAGTTTCTCTTTATGGACCTTCCTTGTTCTTAGTTTTGAAGCGTTACTAAAATGAAATCTCGTCCGATCCATAATTACGGTCCTCCAATTTACAGGGACAGACTTGGTGGTGGCTGGCAGGATTGGCAGGAGTGGTGCTGAGGGTGGCACCCGCTGCATGCGCTCGGGTCCCAATCCGGGTGCTCCGCGTGCCCAGCTTCACCGCTCCGGGGAATTGAAAGCAGCCGTAAATATAAAGGAGGTCCCGCACCCCTAATAATAATACTAATAATAATACTAATAATAATAATACATGAGACATATCTATGTGTTGATGTAATGTTGATTTCATTCACAAAGCAGTCAGACATTCACATGTAGGGCGTGTTACCCAACTAACGCTGCAAGAATTGACGTTTTAAACACCAAAAATAAAAAAAAGTGGACACCGAGAGCAGAGTGGAGGGGTATCACAACACACAGGGGCTTTGCTTTGTCCGGTGCTCAGCGCAGACCCCCTGACTCTCTCGGTCCTTTGGCAGCCCGTCGCTCTTTGGTTGTTTTTGGACGAAACGCCGCCGCTTAGCTGACATGAAGAGCGCTGGGAGCGGGCGGCCAAGAAATGAGGAGACGGCGGCCAATGAGCTCGGAAAACGTGCGGCGGCGCTTAGGTGCCTGCGACTGGCGGGGCTGCAAGACCCCTGGGACCCCCCGGAGCAAAGCAAGCCGAGGCCAACTCACGAAAGCGCTCGTCCTCCTCGTCGCTTCGAGTTCCGCAAGAAACGCGAGCTTAGAAATAAAATCACACAACACGTGAGGGAGGCACCTGCGGAAAGAGAGAGAAAAGAAAAGAAAAGAAAAAGACCACCTGCCGCCTCCTGCAGTCCTTGGCACTGCCCACGCCCGGGGGTCCCGCGCGGGCTTCTTTGTGGGATTTTACTAGCGCGCTCGTTCGTGTCATAAATAAACACACATTTCAACGAGATAATGAAAAGAGTCCAATCTAAATTATTATTATTATTATTATTATTATTGTTATTTTATTATTATTATTATTATTATTATTGTTAAAGTTATCGTTATTATTAGTAGTAGTATTTATGAATTTTAATTATGGTTGTCATTATTGTTATTTGTAGTATTATTATTATTACTGTTATCGTTATTATTAGTAGTAATATTAGTATTTATGATTTATTATTATTATTATTGTTAATGTTATCGTTAGTATTTATGAATTTTTATTATTGTTATTATTATTATTATTATTATTGTTATTATCCATCCATCCATTTTCCATTCCGCTGAATCCGAACACAGGGTCACGGGGGTCTGCTGGAGCCAATCCCAGCCAACACAGGGCACAAGGCAGGAACCAATCCTGGGCAGGGTGCCAACCCACCGCAGGGCACACACACACACACACACACACACCAAACACACATTAGGGCCAATTTAGAATCGGCAATGCACCTGACCTGCATGTCTTTGGATTGTGGGAGGAAACCCACGCAGACACGGGGAGAACATGCAGACTCCACGCAGGGAGGACCCGGGAAGCGAACCCAGACGGGTCTCCTAACTGCGAGGCATCAGCGCTACCCACTGCGCCACCGTGCCGCCCTATTATTATTATTATTATTATTATTACTCGCTATATACGTAAGTAACGTAAAGAGGACATAAGCGACATCAAGCAGCTGACATCTCAGCAATGGCGATGTTGTACAACTGGAGGGAGTCGGCTGATGGGCGGATTTCTGGTTTTAAAAGCAGCAGGTCGCCCGTTAAAAACGACGTGTTTTTTTGTTTGTTTTTTTTAATTTCGTTGATTTTATTAAAATCAAATAACATTTCTTACAAGTAAGTCAAGTTTTACAAAAAAAAGTTTGAAACAAATCAGGCTCCACCCCCGAGAATGAACGCTCTAGGCCTGCAGAGTGAAACTTTATGTGATAAAAACAAGTGAAGAGATCAATTAATAAACGAATAAAGATAAAGAACAGGAGTAAAGGAGGAGAGAGAACCTGCTGCCTCAATTTGAAAGCGTATTGTGAATGTCACCGATGACTCCCTGCACGCCCGGTTTGAATAGTTTTGCAGTTTCAAACGGTGGACCACATGGCACACCCGCTGACTTTCTAAGGGCGCCTCAGGACGAAGCACACAATCCAGGAGAAGCTTTTCATTCTCGGATCTCCCATCGAAAACTGCACTCCAGATTTGTAGACTTTGGAAAGGTTCCTTAACTAAAATCACGAGTCTCTTTAGATTAGAAAGGTTTATGGGATGTTTGCCCATCAGGTGTAACACACCGGGCTACTGACACACCGCCACAACCTGAACGTCCTTTAACAACCACAACGAAAACGAACAACAACTCAACTCGTAAAGCCGCCGCCATCCTTTAATAACGCAGCGTGTCGCGGGCCCGAAGAAATGGCGAAGGACTTTGTGCAATAGAAACTGTGCCCGCTCTGAGCCCCTTTGGCTCTTCTTTTATTTTAGATTTCAAATTCGTTTTTGCTTAAAATAAAAACAAAAAAATAATAAATAAAATAAAATAAAATAAAAAAAACAGCCGAATGGTGGAGGACGCAGCAGCAGATCCGGCCTGTTAACGGAAGGCGTGAAGCGCTCAGCCGGTCAGGACTGGCGGACTCTTCGCCTGAATTTGTTTCACGTCACCGAGTTCAGCATTTATCTTACTTTATTGATTTATTTTTTTTGGTTGAAGGTTTTCGTTTTATTTTTATGTCATTTGTAGTTGAGCTTCAGACTCTTGTGACAAAACAACAAACGCAAGTCGCGCACCTCGGAGGCCGAACGGTTCATCATCGGACAAAACGGAACACCCAGAAGTGTGAATTGTTGAACACGTCACTCCCGACACGAACGTCACTCGCCATACTGCCTGTCGTTTAAATCCGTTAAGTCGAACATTCTAGAAAAGTAAACGTGGAAAATAAAACGGCCAGGTCTGAGTGAAGGGTACGCGTGAGGTCGGGGGGTCCGATGCGCTGATTTAACGCCAGCAGATTGGCTGGATATACGAGTACGCTGTTGTTGTTATTATTATTATTATTATTATTATTATTATTATTATTATTATTATTATTATTAGCAGTATAGTAGTATAGTATTTTAGTTAATTTAAATTGCAATCCTACCCACTAAGAAAGGCGCGACTTGTACATTCGGAGATGTCCTCCTGTCCCCTTAGCGACATGCGACGCGATGTAACTGGAAAGGCGCTATAAAGTGTTGTGTTCCGCGTTGTGACGTTTTTCTTGTTTCTTCGTGTAACGGAGTCGCCATGCAGGCCACGCGCTGGACGAGTCCACTGAACGGCTGCCCTCGTTTTTCTCTCATTTCATTTATTACTCTTGTTAATAATTTCGTTTTCTTTTATGTGTCTCGTTCCGTCTTTGCACCTGATGCTGAGTCTGGAGGTCTAAGTCAGCGGACGTCTCCTTATTTTATGTTCATTTTACTCAAAGGTAACACTTTTGTGATCCTCAGACACGGTATTCTTATTTTTTTTTTCCCCACACATTTGAATTCAATTTACCTAACTTAAAAGAATCAAGTTTAATGTTAATAACTATTCGATATTTTGAATTAAGATCCGTCCCTTTTCTTCCAAAGCCCCCCACCCGCACTCTTTTGTATTCTTGAACAGACCCTTGTAGGTTTTTTACTAAATTAATTGTTTTCCCCAATGCCGGGGGTTTGTGTTGTTGTGTGGTGTTTTTTTAACGGCACTTATTAAAATACACGTCACCCATACAACATCACAATGGCGTCTTTTTCTTTGTTTCCAAATGACAAAAATGTAATTCATATTAACCTGAAAAGTGCAATCAACCAAAATAAGCGAAGCACTGTGCGCTTGGTGCTTCAATGATTTATTTAATAAGAATAAGAATAATGATAATAATAATAATAAGAAGAAGAATAATAAGAAGAAGAAGAAGAAGAAGAAGAATGAAGATGATGATGATAATAATAATAATAATAATAATAATAATAATGAGAATAATAATCCATGTTCTGAATTCACTTTTTCATTCCTGCTGTCGCACGCCACCCGCTGTTGCCATTGGACTTTCGTTCACGTGTTTTGTTTTCTGCTTCATCCTACAAAAGAGATTTCGTTTTAAAACTTCTCAGCCCAACTAACTGCATGTGTGGACGATCGAGTTGAGTTGACTTAACACATCGCTTTGATTTCTGGTTTTGAAAAAATCAAGAAGACAGCGAGATGAAGGCGCAGACACCCAGTGGCAGGTGGAGCCCAGCATGGCAGCGAGGGCCACTGATGGAGCCGCCGAGCCCTGCGTGCCAGAGAGAGAGAGAGATGGGGGGTCTTAGGGGGGCCATTCGCGTAAAAAAAGCCCAGAAAGCCCCTTTAGATCCTGCATGACAGGGTCCATGAAAAGACACGAATTACAGGACTGGCGATGTGACGAGGCGGGGAGCGCGGGCTCAGCTGGGTATTTCTGGACGTCTGCCATCCTGCTCGGTGCCCTGCTAGACGTGTCGTGACGTCAAGAACCTTCGGAGACCAAAGCGGCGAAGGGTTCACGAGGAGCCCCCCACGACACCCAAAAGCAAACATACAGCCGTTTGGATGAAAGAGCGGGCGGCACCCACGGGACGGCAGGTCAGTTCTAGGGGGCTCGGCGGCCCGTGTTGGAGCACCGATGGCCGAGGCCTCTTAGAAAAGCGAGAGGCGAAACGAAAACACAATTCCAAGGCCTTAGCATTCTGAAGGAAAGAACATTCAAGAAATCAGCGATTAAAAGAAAGGCCCGTCATACGAAAAAATCCGTGAAATACAAGAAGCCATCTAAAGAGCGACGTCACTCGGAATGGAAAGTTTAATGCCAGGAGTCAAGTTGGTTTAATTTGAAATCATTAAGAAGGAAGGCACGAAAACAGAGTCAGTCGGGCATCTCACGTACAACATGGTGCGGAGTCAGCAGAGACTGGCAAGGCGAGAGGTTTGTGAGAGAAGCGCGTTTAGAAGGTGCAGCACACACACACACACACACACACACAGACAGACTGACAGACAGACATTAACATTACAATTGCGCTACGAACATTACAATTGCGCTCCGTGCTGAGCTCACAAATAAACAAAACACGGGGACGCCCCCCTCGCCCCCCATACGTTGCTTGCTTTCTCTTTTCATTTTTCTTCCCTTTGCAGTTCCTTGTAAGTTTGAAGAAACACGAAAGCCACTCAAAGACGCGCAGTTTGCTCTCCAATGATCAATAAACCAGACAAGTCAGGCCGGCTGCTCACTTTCTCGACGACAGAAGTCCTGTGTGTTGCCATTTCGCTGCTTTGTGGATGTCGTTGCTGCGATTCTCGACTTCGGTGACAATCACTACCGTGTGCCGTGTACCGAATCCCTGGCTAAATAACTAATAACACAATGACGTCGCGCTCTAATCAGCAGCGCCATTCGATTATCTTGTCGTCTTTGCTCCTCCGTTTCACATTCTTTTTATTTTTCGTTTTGATTCCCAGACCTGACGCGCCAGTCGATTTGAGGAGTCTTAGCTACGTCATTACCGTATATTTGCATAAGCCCCGCCCCTGTCGCCGCAGTGTCACCCAGCCGTTATCGACAGTTGAAGACGGTTGGTGAACTTCGAATGCCGCGGCTTTTCTGGAGGCCCATTTCGTTATTTAAAGTAAAATATTCCCTGATATAAACACACAGACAGACAGACAGACAGACACACACACAGACACACAGACAGACACACACAGACAGACAGACACACACACACAGACAGACAGACAGACAGACAGACACACACAGACACACAGACACACAGACAGACAGACAGACAGACACACAGACACACACACACACAGACACACAGACACGCAGACACAGACAGACAGACAGACACGCAGCCTCCAGTACATCAGACGAGACGCGCGGCGGCCGTTTATTCGTCCCGGCCTCGTCGTTTGCGTTGATTTGGTGGTCGACACGTCCGTTTCACTGGCACTCAATACCCGCTCGGTCCGGCAGTCAGAAGCGGAGATTTAACGGGAGCGGACGGCGCGGCGTCTCCTCGGCTTTCAGAAGTTTGGAATTCCTTTCTTTTTTTGTTTTTTCTTGTTGTTGTTTTCAGATTGGCACGTGAGACCCGCTAGTACTGAAAAAACAAACAAAAATCTTTTACAAGTGACCGTCGCGCGCCCCCTGACATATCTGACCTCAATTTGTGGGCAGCATTTTGATTATGAAGATGAGGAGGAGGAGGAGGAGGAGGATGACGTCCCCGAGTGTCCCTGCACACCCGATGTCCTCATCGCTTCAGACAGAGCCATTTAATTCTGAGATGGGGGTCTTTGCAAGTGCCTATGCCTCCTGATGGGCACCCAGCCACACACTCATAAAGTTCTTCATCACGATGCCATAGTAGGACCAGTTTTCATTACCCGCAGGCCTTTGGCATGAAGCTCTCAGAAAGGAGCTTTCTTTAAACTGGTCCATATAGGTGACCATGGGCAGGTGCAGAGGAGCACTTTGTGAAGTGTCAGCGGGCACCTAATTTTCAAAGGACCCTCGCTGTGTACAACACCACGGGCTCCGCTCAGGTGGTCTTTCTCTGTTGTGTCCTGACAGATGTCCTATGAGTCCCTAAAGATTTCTCTCCTGTCCACGTATTACACCGACTTCACATACAGAGACCCCGTCCCAGAATGAAGAGGCTCTTTGTCAGTGCCAGTCAAGTGCCAGTCAAGTGCCGCTGTGGAGCCGCCGTCACGGGTGATGAGTGAGACTTTGAGTTGATTCTTAACGGGATTCTCCAGGCAGCTTTCTGTGCTCATTTGGTTTTCTATGGGTGCCCCCCCCCCACCCAGTTCATGCCAGCCTTGACACCTGACCACCATGAGTGCTGGGGGGTTTGGTTTTTGGTGTGAGAAACTCTGCCAATAAACCACCAAGTAACAGAAATGCTGCTGGTGGGCTTGATGTGATTATCTGGGGGGCTCAATGCCCCCCTGAGCCGAGGGAACACTTCATTTTGATATTTAAAATAAAAACATTTGGTGGTTTAATGACGTGCTTGGCAGCACGGTGGCGCAGTGGTAGCGCTGCTGCCTCGCAGTTAGGAGACCCTTAAGGGTTCGCTTCCCCGGCCCTCCCTGCATGGAGTCTGCGTGTCCTCCCCGTGTCTGCCCGGGTTTCCTCCGACAATCCAAAGACATGCCGGTGAGGTGGATTGGCACCCTGCCCAGGGTTTGGTTCCTGCCTTGTGCCCTGTGTTGCCTGGGATTGGCTCCAGCAGACCCCCGTGACCCTGTAGTTAGGATTCAGCGGGTTAGAAAATGGATGGATGGATGGATGACGTGTTTGTGTGAACATTGGCTGTTTTTGATAACAGAAGACTCCGGAAATGTACAAAACAATGCAATACAATTTATTTGTTGTGTAGCCCAGAATCACACAAGAAGTGCCACAGTGGGCTTTAACAGACCCCGCCTGCCTCTTGACAGCCCCCCATCCTCGACTCTCTAAGAAGACAAGAAAAAACTCTGAAAAAAAAAAAAAACATTGAAGGGAAAAAAATGGAAGAAATCTCTGGAAAGGCAGTTCAAAGAGAGACCCCCACTTACCAGGTAGGGTGGGCATGCAGTGGGTGTCAAAAGAAGGGCATCAATACAATAACACAATACACAGAACAGAACAAATCCTCAATACAGTATAACAATCGAAACAAGTACAAGTACAGAGCAGAATTTAACAGGAGATGACATCCCATAATAGGATTTGGATTTGTTTCAAGCCCTGGAGACCTCGGCCATCAAGCTGCCTCCTCCTATTGGCCAGCCAATCCGATGACAGGACCCCTGTGACCCTCCATCAGGGATGACTTTACCTACGGCAGGCAAAACAGCTTGGCAGGTGGGCCGTGGCACCGAGTGGCACATTTGAGTGCCAAGAAGAGAAACAGAACCAGTGAGGGTGAGTGTTTCAGTGCCAATGACAGTCTGCGCAGATGATCAGCAGCTCTAGGCAAGGTGACCTAAACTGAAGTTGTGAGTCTTTGAAAGGTGAGACCGCAGGGGCACCTCTTATAGTAGCAGGCAGACCACCCCACAGTTTAGGGGGTCCTGTAACTAAAAGCTCGACCCCCCCACTCTTATTTTATTAATCCTTGGACTCCTAAGTCTTGAGATCTTAATGTGCCCTCAGGTTTGTAAGTCATGATAGGTTCAGACCTGGAAGCCGGACCTCCGCCATTTAAGGCTTTCTATGTTAGAAGGAGGATTTAGAAATCTGCCCTGAACTTAACTGGGCGCCAGTGTAACGACTCTAGGACTGGCGTTATGTGTTCGTATTTTCTTGTTCTTGTAATAATTCTTACAGATTAGCTGGCAGTGGTGGTCTTTCACACACACAGAAGGTGGCAGGGTGGCAGGGCACACAGACATTCATCTTCTCCAGAGCCGTTGGACTGCAGTGTATCCTCCATAGTAAGAGTTTGGTCAGCAGCGGGACCCCCCACACACTTCAGGTAAAATCAAGATGATTACTGGGCACACACTGCATTACCAGTTTGAGTGACCACAGCCGTGCCACGCTATGCTAAACAGACAGCACCAGTGGTGGCCACAGGCGTTTTGGTGTTCAAGCTCTTCCAGGGTCACCTCAGGTGTCCTCTCTGTGTCCTCCTTGGCCTACGAGGGGCCCCGGCTTGTAAAGTTCAAAGTACTAAGTAGGACGAGGCCACAAAGTGGGAGGAAAATCGGAAAATCCCAGACTGACGACGGGCACTCGATGAGCGGCTTCAGAATATAAGGGCAGGGGTGGGCCTTCAGCGGTGACCCCGCCTCCAAAGACTCCTCCCACAAAACATGCCTTCAGAACCGACCAATGAAATCATCAAAGGACAACATGGAAAACAGAAGAGAGAAAGGGTGGGGTCCCCAAAGGGCACAGGGGCACCGGAGACGTCTGTACCCGTCTGCCAATCGGCCTCCTCTAAGTCGGGGCTCCTCAGTTGATGGGGGCTTTGCTTTTGTTTGCTCCTGAAACAGCAACAACAATTTAGGCCAAAGTCACTCAAGGAGGGCAAAGTGGGCTTTCACAGCCCCCCCAACTCCCACCTCCCCCCAGCCTTGGCTCCCTAAGAAGACAAGCAAACCTTGTAGGGAGAAAAAAAATGGAAGAAATCTCAGGAAAGGCAATTGAGAGCGAGACCCCCTTGCAGGTTGGTTGGGTGGGCAGTGGGGGGGAATAAAATGGGGTCAACACAACACACAAAACGGAGAACGAGCAACGCTCTTCACAGAGCTCGATGGCCCGTCTGTCACGGCCACCTCACAAGGACAGCACTCCAGAGAGCCCAGAGACCCCATTGGCCCTCCCACTGCTGACTCAGTGCTGGGCCGGCCAATCAGATGACTCCAGTGCTCTGCCGTCAGCCGTTTGTTTCACCCGTTTGGCCCCATGAGTTCACCCAGTTTGTCTTTTCGTGAATGTCCCTTAATGGGGTCAACGACGACCCATCTCGTCATTTTGGGTCACACAGCTCACCCCCCCTCCCCTTGTCGTGTCGTCACTCTTTTCTTAAAGGGTCATTTCTTAAAGGGTCAGCCTGGTTTGTCAGTTAAAGCTTTGTGTCCAGCAGGGGGCGCCGTGTAGACACTGAAGCACCAGACGAGGGTCAGGCCGCCCCCCGCTGACTGGTGAGGCCTAAGGAAACAGCAGAAGGACGTCCGGTCCGGGACCTTAGTGCACCGCGCGTGAGAAAACCATAATGCGATTGTCTGGCCAAAGAGCCCCCCGGGCAAAGCCCACCTGCCTGCTCAGCTTCAGAAAGACCCCAGCAAACGAGGATCAGGCGATGAAGTGCAAGTAGAAGTCGTTAACTGGCAATTCAAATGGCAAACAGCAGGAGAAGCTCAATGACATGTACCTGTCACTAGGTTACCACCGGTGACCAACACGTCATGGCAATGCGTCATGGCAACACAACCACAACATAGCAGTGGCAACAGCAAAAACAAAATGGCGTCACAGTTGAGCAAAACTATGAAGACACCAACTTGTCATCTTGAAGTGACACTTTAATCGCAGGGCCGTTGAAGATGATGTTGGCTTTCAGGGCGTGACAGTGAGGCCTTAAGGTGACACTATGTGTGACGACGCTCCAGCGGCGCTGATCTAGGGGAGGACGGTAGCCACCTCAGCATTTCAACTCCTGTGTGTCCCCCATCTCGGTGCCAAGTGACAGGCCTGACTAAACGCCCGGGCACATTTTGTCTCTTTATTTGTGTTGTCTGCTTTTCTTTGTAGTTCACTTTTTGTCATTAAATGTCATCTTTGCTGTCTCAGTCTGATCGCCAAGGCGACCCGTTTAATGGGTGGTTTGTCATTCCCGGCCTGGCAGGCCCCTCCAGTCAGCTGTGGCCGCCCTTTGCAGGCTCGTCATGCCACTCATGGTGTGTTTTCAGTGTCTGAGGTGCCCGCCTTTCCCCTAACATAACAGCAGTAAACTCAATGGGGTCCAGTGGGGCTCTCATCAAACACCAGAGGGACCCCAAGAACCAAACCCACAAATCCAGTGCCCCCCAGCAGTCGTCTTTATTTTGGCCCCATAAGCCAGACTTCAGACAGCCTGATGACATGACACATCACCCGACTGGCAACAGGTGCCATTGCTATAAACAACATGGTAGCAGCAAAGTGAGCACTCAGAGGCTTATGATGTCATTACTGTCACATGTATGCCAACATTTGGCAGAGAAGTGCCCAGCAGAGGGCCCCACAGCAGAGCCAGTGTCTTGAGTGCCAGTGCCACTACCATGGTGCTTTGTGCCTTCTGTGTGTTCTACCTGTGGCCAGTGGGCAACTCCACCTAAGCCTGGCGAGTGTCAGTGTGTGTGCTTGTCATGGACTGGCACTCTGCAATAGCCTGGCACCAGAGAGGTCTCCCTTATTTGTAAATACTGCAGTTTGTAAACCTCAGTGGTTTCTAAAAAAAACCCTGTGCTTACCCTCTCTATGCCCATGCCCTTGTGCATGGCGTCTGCTCCTGGGTGTGCCACCCTGGCCCAGAAAATAAACAGTCAAAATCTTTGGCGTTTACTCAAATAAAGAAGGGAGAAAACAAAATCCTGAAGACTTGGCTCCAGGCTGCCCACAGCGAGTGATGCCACCCAGACCCCCCTTCACTAAGGCACATGTGCCAGTCAAGCCTGTGCCCCAATTACCTCGTGGTGTTGCTTTCAAAATCAGGAATGCCCTCTGCAAGTGCCAGGGTCACCTCTCTACACCCACTCTGGGACGTAATGATGCCTGTGGCCACCAGGAGGAGCTGTAGAGAGTTGACCCTGGCATTAGAGGTTTTAGGGGGTCTCGTTTGATTACCCTCCACAACATGCCTCCCCTATCTACCTTGCCAGCCTGGGTTCCTCTTTCCTAATACATACTTTGCCAGTTTTACTGGAGGTCCTGTCTAAATTGAGTTCCTGCCCCCTAGACTGGCACACTCCCTGCCGTCTCCCTCAATACCTGAGCCTTCACCCTACTCTCCCTGGTCCTGCCCACCCACCCTCACTCCTTCAGATGTGCCACTCTCTCCTTCTGTCATGATGCACACCCAAGTGGTCCATCTGAATGAATTCTGATGCCAGTGAAGGGCACTGGTGTAAGTGGGATGGTCAGCTGCCCAGACTGGTACTTACAGCCACTGTTCAGGTGGGGCCGTTCTGTGGCACGTCAATAATCTGTGCCCGCAGCTTCAGTTGAAGTCTTGACGTGAATGATGCAGGGTGCCCGCTGGCGTGCCACACAGCCACTAGTCTGCAAAACAGAGCTTTGCGTGTCACTGCTGCCAGAGCCAATGTCCCCTTCAAATGCTCCATGAGTTCTTCTGCTGCGTCACTTTGTTTGTTTGTTTGTTTCTTTGCGTGGCGTCCTGCATGGCGCTCGATTAGGGCACATTCCTCATTCATATGCGGCTAATTAATGTGCCCGCACGCCACTTCCACACATCGGGCTCAACAGCTGGAGCACGTTAAGGCAAAGAGACGAGGCCACGAAACTGGCGCGCCAGCCAAAAATGTGCTCATCCCTCTCTGATCTTTCATTGTGATGTGGGGCTGAACACACCAGCTGAGTGGAGCCAGGGGGCACAGTGGCATCTCTTCATGACAAAGAGCACAGGTAGGTGAAGTGCCTCACTCGAGGTCACACAGCGTGTAGGACTTGAACCCGAGGCCTTGTGACTTTCTATAGTGCCTTACATGGGGAGGCTGTCCATGGCAATAGCGACATTGTGTCCTGTCTTTATGACAGCTGAACGGCCTGACTCAGCCTGTGGGCCTGTGACCTTATATAGTGCCTTACAAGGCACAGCCATCCCCAGGGACTGTGTCTCTCGAAATGAGCTGCCACCCTCGGGGTCACACACTGTAAGTCGTGCCACACTCTGGGGCACGCTGTGGTGATTAATATAGTGCCTTACATACTGAGGCTCTTCATCGGTACAGTGACCCTGCTGTCACATCACCCCGTCAGTTGGTCTGCCAGAGAGTGGCCTTGAGCCTGAGAAGGCGTGTATTTATATAGCGCCTTACATGCCCGTGCCATCAACAAGCCGCAGGTTCACTTCTCCTGTATTTTATTGCGCACTCACCATTTTAAAGCACATGATGGGACAATGGCCTTGACATCCGCTCTCTACAAACTCAGCACTGACAGGTCAGCTGATATGCTTGGGGGACACAAAGTGGGTGACTGCTTCGTGCTTGGGGGGCATTGAGTGGGACCTGGGCATTTCAGTCAAGGTGAGGCCCTGCCAGTGTCCCACAGAGGGTGCAGCTTGAGCCTGTGGCCATGTGGCTTTATACAGTGCCTTCCCTTTTGAGTCGAACCGACTACCCATTCCACGTTTGTGACGCTGGGTCTCCTGTGACGCTGGGTCTCCGTGAGAGGGCATCATACGCAGTGATGGACCTACATCTGGGATGCGCCCTGCACTGCCAGGGGTCCCAGCCCCGTCTCTTATTCCAGACCCTCCATGCCTGACATTCCACCATCTGGTCGAAGATGAGGGTACAAGGAGGCCAGGGCTTGAGTCTGTGCCATCCTGAGCCCCAGGTGGCATATCAGACATTAAAGTCAATGAGAAATCAGAATGGAGACCTGTGGCTAGTGCAGTGCGAGGTCCTCTGCCAGGCTGAAGTCCCACCAGGGAGCGTCAGACGTGCAACTCCATGTTTCCAAGGCCACACACCCTGGCACCATTTCTGTGAGACCAGGGTGACATGCCAGTAGTGGGGCAGTCAAGGCAAAGACCCAAAAAGAAATGCAGAGTAGCTTGGGATGGGTGGCAGTGCTAATGAGCGCCACCTGCAGGCATTATTGGCAGAAGTAGAGAAAAGCCTGTTCTGTTTGCAGTCTGGCAGCAGATGGCGCTGTCAGAGTGGCAAACACTTGATGGGTGTATTTGCCATCTAGAAGACATGGCAGGACCACAGCCCCCTCTGGGACAAAGTGACAGTTTACGTGTGTCTGGAATGTGAGTGGCTGGTGCTGGCTTTGTGACTTTATATAGCTCCTTACACAGTGGTGCTATATGGGCGTGAAGTGACGACCTTTGGCAGGTGACGTCACCTCCTCCTCTGCAGCGTTTCAGGGACTGAACCTGTGACAGGCAATCTTAAACTGAAGCCTTGTGCCACAAGCGGGCGCTAAATGTGAGACTTGTCTGCAGAAATAAGATGGCATGCGGGTTGGATGGATGGATGGATGGATGGATGGATGGATGGATGGATGGATGGAGAGACTCACTTAGGGTCACGGGGACTGAGCCCTTCCAGGCAACTTCAGGGGCAGGGCAGGTATCAACCCTGGGTGGGTCACATGCGGCCCACCACCCCAAGGCACACACGACATTTGGAGACAACAGTGATATGGTGGTCCTCCTAAGGGATACCTGCAGCTGGGACAGAAAGACACCCACTGGCACAAAGCTGGCCCACCCTGTTATAGCATCTGAGCATGCCAGCCTGAGATCACCCGGACTTTGATAGGCTGTGAGGTGGCTCTGCCCTGTCATAGTGTCACTGTATATAGTGCCTTGCATTGCCAATGCTGCCTCAGTGCACGTGGTGTCGTTCAGACCAGTGGGTGACAGGTGCCACCTTGGGGCTCCTCGGCCACTGGGGGTCTCACCACTGAGCCCCTCATCCCTGTTGGTTTCATTTTCCTTCATCCTGCTCCTGTGCCTTTGAGGTGTCCAGTGCACTTTGCTCTTTCACTGGTGGGCACATTGGCCACTGCAGGAGCAGCTTGCTGCCTGCCTGCCTGCCCACCTTTGAGGTAAATAAAGTGCCATGCAGTTTGCCATGCAGTTTGGCTTTTCTGTTTGAAGTTCACCACGCTGGCTGGCCACAGGCATTGTCTATCAGGTGCGTTGTGAGCGCGGGCTTCTCCATGCTTGTCGATCTGCTGGCTTGGCAGGATTAGGTGGTGACCACCGTACAACCCCCTGCTTCATACAGCGAGACATGGGCATATCTGGACTGGCATTTGGCTCAGGAGTTGTGCTTTCCTGCCTTGCCACTCATCCATTTTGTGCCCAGTGAGAGGACAAATCCCATGTAAAGTTGACAATCATGGACAAGAAGAAAGATGGCACGGACAAGGGTAAGGCCAGTCTTAAAGCCACCACTGGGTCACTCTGGGAGCTGCTGGCCTGCCAGCCTAATGGCTTTCTTTACTGGCAGATTGTATTTAATTTACTTTAATACGGCGCCTTTCACACTGGGGTGGCCGGTCACTAAAGAGCCAGTCAACAGTGGCGTTTTATATAGCGCCTTTTCAAAGACACTCGCAGGAGAGACAACATGTGGAGAGGACAGAGTGACACAAAAGTCAGTGTCCACCAAATCAAGTCGGCCACCAGGTGAGAGAACTCATGCTGAGGGCCACCAGCAGAAAGGGACAGGGGACACTGTCTTAGGGACCATCTGGCCCAGAATGAAATGAGCATTTAGAATGTAAATGAGAACAAGGGAGGGATGAGCAAAGGGAGAAACACACAAGTCCCCGTCTGCCAGCCGACCCACCTCACAAGGGCATTCACCAGGGTGGGCACGTGTCATTTTCCTTGGCTTTATACCCCAATCACCAGGTCACCTCCATCCAGGCCCACCATCACGTCTGGGGTCTGGGAGTAGAAGTACAAGGTTGGTGCTCCACCTAGTGGTCTGAGGTGTCCTTGCTGGCCTTTTCTTTTAAAGTAGCATGTGGTTTGTATAGACTGCCAGGTGGTCTTCTGCCCATATACCTGGCTGCAGGTACCCCTACTGCCAGGACAACTTGCACCAATTCCACCTCCCAGCCCAGTGAGGACATGGAAAACATCCCAAGCTCTAAGCAGGTGTGGCCATCATGCACTGTGTCACCAGGTAGTGTCACCTTTCATGTCAAGCACTTCTATCAGGTAATGCCAGACAGTCTCGGTTTTATGAACTGATGGTGTACCGATGGCTGTGCCAGGACATTCCTCTGACCCCCTACGGCATATATAGCGTCTTTCCTATCTGAATGGACTCCAATCTCTCGACTTGTGCGTCTGTCCTTACAGAAAGTCCGAGGCGTTTCTACTCGTCGTCGAAGGTAAGTGGCCTGTCAGCCTCCAGGTGGCGCTCCGTCACTAACAGCACTTTGAGGCGGCGCGAAAAGGAAAAGAGCAGGAATAGAGAAACGCGCATGCGCCTCCACTAGGGGCGCGAAGCAGAAAAGCGCCCAACCGGCAGACGACCAGGGGGCGGGGCCGAGGGACCAACACGCACTCTCATTGGACAAATCCTGACGCGAAGGCGGTGTCAGCCGCGGCAGCTGCGCAGGAAGCCGCCAGGTTGGTGTAACGGCCGGCAGGAAATGTCACCAGGTGTGTGCCAATGAGCGTCATAGAGAGTTGGGGACAGGGGGCCGGGGGCTGTTTGTTTTAATCCTAAGTGACTGACAAATCATACGTATGACACAGCGCCACTCACATGTCTGCGGATTGGACACTGACAGGCTCGCCTGGGCACACACAAGCCAATGGAGGGGACTGAACCTGAGATCCTGTGGCTTTATATAGCGCCTTTCACAGCCAGTTCGAGTACTCAGGTCGCTTTTTGCACAGGAGCGGGGATGTCAACTGGTGGTTAGTGGTGAAGACTGGAGCTGTAAGATGGGGATTTATATAGCGCCTTTCACAACGAATCTACTCCCCTGGCCTACAGATACACACACAGAACATTTGTCACCACGCTCAGGTCACATCTGAGTCCCAGGAATTGAACCCCCCACTTGACTGAGTGAACTCAAGGCTCCATCGTCCTGCCCTGGCACTTATCACCTAGCGTGTGTGTGTGTGTGTGTGTGTGTACACGTGATATGTCACCAGATCGAAGGTCCTGACCCTGATGCTCAAGAGGATGGTGGGGTCACGACTCCTTATGGCCACTTCCTCAGGGACAGTCACTTGCTGTGTGACCGAAATTTCACTTTTAAGTAACACTTAAGTGAGGCTAAAACTACAGAACATGAAATGGCAGTGACATCAGGGTGGCACCTCAGAGGGCAGACACTTCACTTCACTCACATGTATCGATGCCATGTGAAAACTGTGGGGACGAGATGAGGGGCTCAAAGCGCAGGTCACCGATGTTCATGTGCGTCATGGAGGCACAGACTGGCTTGGGGCCCTCATGGGCTCAAAAGAGGAAGAAGCTGGATGTGCCCACCACAGTGGGGGGTTCAGCATGGAGCTCAATCAAACGAGACCTGTGGGCTGACCGGCAGGGTCACCCTGGGCCAGTGCCTGGAGACCACCGTCTGTCTGTCTCAGCATCTGAAAACACAAGCAATGGAGAGCAGCGCCCAGGGTGGTCTCAGGCTCGCTGACCCTGTTCTGTACCCATGCAGTATCAATGATGCCAAGTGCCCCTCCCCCTTGTCACTGTGTGTCCTGCAGGTGGTGACACCTTTGATGATGACATCTCCAGGTGCCTCCTGGCCGCTTTACTGACTTTTGTTTCACCACTTGGCCTTTTCCCACACGCAGCCCACCTCCATCTGACCCCAACAAATGCAAGCAATAAAAAGCTTCGGGGGCGGCACCGTCTGGAAGAGCCCCTCGCGCTTAAGCCTCGGCTCTTGATTTGTGGCTGGCAGCAGCAGCGGCGCTCCCTCACCGATTCTCGCCAAGGCCGTAAAAGAGCAGGAGAAGCAAATGAAGGCACCTCCTCAAGTTTCAGGAAGCCATTAGGGGGACGAGGTATCGCCTGCCAGCTGTCACGCTAAGAGCAGGGCGTAAATCAGGCACTGGGCCGCCGAACGCCCGCACCATACAGCGCTGACCTGCTCACCGCTCGGCATGGCATTTACTCTTCTGTTCCAGTGCCCCCCGCCTGGCACCAATGCTAGCCCTTGCAGTTGGGTCAGTTCACTTTATGGTCATTCAAGTCACCAGCGACACCCCAAAGTGCCAAAGGGCGTATGGCCAGAGGACACTCGGAGTGGGTAAAGTTTGGGGTCAGGGCCCAGCACCGGCCACCCACCAGCAATGGCACACAATGCTGGACAGACACGGAGATTGCTGCCTGGGGTCCTGGTGCCCACCACTAAAATTCAAAAAGCTGGAATCCTTTAGGGCAAGATGGCATTGGGACACCTAGTGGAGGGTGCGGCAACTGCGCCCAAGACAGCAGCTCTAAGGTAGGTGGATAGCCTAGGAGAGAATCATGTGGTCGACTTGAGGACCCCTTGAAGGATGAGCCCGATGGCATCCCAGGAGAACACAGCACATGGGTGGCACCAAATGGGACCCTCTCACCGTGTGAGTACTCGTAAAGAGGTTTACCTTATATAGCGCCTTTCTGTGAAAGCACCTTTCTGAATCCAGAGGTGTGGCACACTTGTGCCCAGCCTGTGGGTGGTAGATGAGTCGGGGGTGCAGCCAGAACTGGCAGCCATAAGATACAAGACTGGCACCTTGGCACAGGTGGTCCATGTGTGGTGGCATTCCACGAGGTCCGTGTCCGTTGTATATTCGGTTATTTGTTAAGCTATTCATTAATCTCTTCAGTCTTTCATCACTTCATTCATTCTTCCACTTTGTCTTCCGTTCACTCACTCACTCGTTCATCCCTTCTCAGATTCATTCATTCAATCATTTATTCTTCAGTCGTTCGTCCCTTTCATGTCATTCACTCGTCCATTCCTGCCGTTGTTCGCTTCTTTCTTCATTCATGTCATTCATTTGTCCTTCCCTCTCTAAATCCTCTCATCTCTGCTCAGGGTGAAGCCCCCCCCCCGGTCAGTAACGGGCACAGGGCAGGATTTTTTCCCAGATGGGCTGCCCATGCCCGTCAGTTTTCATCTCTGTCTGACCCAGTGCCACTTATATGTCAAGGGTGTCACCGACGCAGGACTCGGGTTCACGGTGGTCCCGTCCCTCTTTGTTTTGATGGTGTCCACTCTGTTTAGATGTGGACAGAGATGAGTCCTCTGGGACCCCCAAACTGTCACCTGCCCAGCCCCACCTGCGCTTTGCCATGGTAGCTTGGTGATGTGGTCAAAGGCCTGGCATTGGCACTGCCAATTTGACATAATTGAGAACAGAGAGACATGGCTGCTGAAGTGTTCTGATCCTGAACCAAAAGTCAAGAGCTGCCCACCCAGAAGGGTGAGTGCTTGGCATCAGCCGTCCATCCCTCATTCACCTCTCCATCTGCCCGTCTCTTGTACCCACTTACCATTGCAGCACTGGCATTAAACCTTGGAATGACATGGCATCATTTCACTCACTGGCAGTGTGGCCCAGAGAAGAGGGCACGGGACTGGAGCCCACAGGGGTGCCCATTCCATCAGACACACTCTGTGACCTCAGTTGAGTTGGAACTGGAAAGAAAAGCTCAAATGCCAAATGAGGGTAAGGACAATGACAGCAGTGGGCACCACTGAGCCACCATCACTCCCTGACACTTCCATTGTTTAGCCAGTAGGTGGCGCTCTTCGTCTGTTAGGTGGGCACTGAGAGCTCCTCCCCTCTGAGGGGTGCTGTTCTTGTCTAAGGTGCCATTAAAGCTCTCATGACGTGGAGGACATGATGGATGGGTGAAGCTCATTGGGGTCTCAGTCACTTTTCTTGATCCCCTCAGTAAGTCCCATGAAGTGCCTTGCACCTGGATTGGAGTTAAACACAACGCTCTGGACTGGCACCTCCTTGATGCCACCTTAAATCCATAAAGTGGTGGGCATTGTGAGGCTGGATGGATTTGTGGTGAGGGTCCCTCAAGTTGGTAGCCCCTCTCTTCTGGGCATCACAGCCTGCGAGCAGCCTGGTGGTGACGTTGTGCACTTCCAGTGGCATGCCCAGGGTTTAGAGAGCCAGCTCTACCCGCCCAAACCCCCCTTGGCCCCTCGAGAACCATTCTTTGAAAAATCATTTCAGCTTACGAATTTCAGAAAACAATTTCAGGCCACTGAGCCTGCAAATAAATGCTTCCAGCTGCCCAGCACATTAAGAAGGTCGGCGAGGCTGGCAGGCAGGCGGCTGTTTGTGTGCCAGCAGGACCGGCGGGCACATCCATTGGGAAATGATGGACGTTGTGGCTTTGGATCCCAGAATTGCAGGAATTTTAAAGAGTGTCTGTTGCTGGCCTTGTGGCCTTTGACCTCTTCAGGCCCGTGCCAGTCCAGCAGCGTGCCAGCGATTAGTTGGAACCTTGAGCAGGAGACCATGAGGATGGAGACGAGGAAGATGCAGAGTGCAGCAGATGACAGGAGTCCACTCCATATAGCGCCTTTCACGGCAGGGCACATCCCCCCATGTGGACACAGGCACAGTGACCCTGGAACTTTCAATTGATGCCCACTGTCACCTGAGGTGAATGAGGCATGCACTGCCCTCTACTGGCAGTGGTCAACAGCTACAAGGGGTCACAGAGCCACCAGCTGAGCTGCCAGGTCTCACCAATGGTGCCATCTCATTCACTGACTGAGCTCTCAGGCCACACCCCACTGCTGGCACACCTCAAGCCACGCCCTTTACCACCCATGAGCTCAAGAGCTGAGATAAGGAGGGGCTTTAGGTGGCATCTCCTCCTGAACCATTCTGATGCCATCCACGGTGCCAGTCCAGGATTGACTAGAAGTCATATTTGATAAAATGAGTGGCAGACTGAAGACGAGGCAACTCTGCATTCAAATGCCAGGCAACTTGGGGTCTGGGAATCCCAGTTTAGCTTGCGGACCCCCAGAAAGCCTGAAAATAGAAAGTGTGTGTGTGGGGCAGAAGTGAATGAGTGAGTGCCCACTGCTGAGTCTGTGAGAAAAGATCAGGCAGGCGGTGGTCAGTGTGCCCCTCGCCCATCAGCCAAGATGAGATGTGGCACAGAAGGAGACAACAGGGACTTTCATGGGGGACAAATAAAAGCCTGACTGTGGGGGACACCACCTCAGGGATGTGGCAGTGACAAAGCAGAGGAGCAGCCTGAGGACTTGAAGTGTAGCCTGTAGGGGGCACTCTCTTGGGGGGTCCTCAACCCTGGCAGATTCATCCATCCATTTTCTAACCTGCTGAATCCGAACACAGGGTCACGGGGGTCTGCTGGAGCCAATCCCAGCCAACACAGGGCACAAGGCAGGAACCAATCCTGGGCAGGGTGCCAACCCACTGTAGGACACACACAAACACAGCCACACACACGAGGGCCAATTTAGACTCGCCAATCCACCTAACCGGCATGTCTTTGGACTGTGGGAGGAAACCCACGCAGACACGGGGAGGACATGCAAACTCCACACTGGCAGAGAGGAAGCGAGGCGCCACCGTGCATGCCGCCCACCCTGGCAGATGCTTTAACAAATTCTTCTTTTGATTTAAGGATTCGTTGGTTTATTTTTCATTTTGAAGTTTTTCTACTCGTCCTTATGGCATAATTCAAAATGATAGAATGACAAAGGGGTCCATGAAGTGCCAGCAGCGCCTTCCTGTCTGTTTCCAAGCGTACCACGTGGTGGCCGGGGTCTGCCCCTTCTTGGTGTCCCAGCTTGGCTTTTGTGTGCCACCTTAGCACGTCAGCACGTCACCCTCTGTTTCCCAGCACTGAGCTCCATGCAGGCATTACAGGGACAGCTGGCCTGCTGGTTCAAACCTCTGAAGGGCCCCTTCAGTTGGTGGTAGTGGGGGGGCATTTGTGGTGCCCACCTCCAGTACTCCCAAACTGATGCCAGCTGCCTTAGGCTTTACATATGGCACCGTTGCTGAGGAAGAGGAGCTTCGGTGAGGCAGCTGCCTGACATGGGGGGCCAGAGAGGGTCTCCTCCTCCTCCTCCTCACCACTGATCCAAGTTCTGTGGGGTAAGAGGAAGTCAAGGGGTCCAGATACTCTCAGCAGGCACTGTGTATAGCACCTATATGTGGCACAGAGGACAAGAGTCAGACAATTCACGCCATCTGAGATCGGAAAGGACCGGAGAAGGACAACGGAGTGACAAGGCAGACGTGTGCAGGCTGGGAATCAAGTGCCATGGTGGGCATCCTAGTCAATGCCAGGCTCTGGGCAGGACCCCTGAAACAACAAGATAGGATGCCCGACTTGGAGTTCTGTGCCCCCCTGAACAGAATAAGAGGGTTAAAAGTGGACAGACAGACTGTCACAGGACGTGTGGTGCATGGCAACAGCCCCTGAGACCCCCAGAGTGCAGAAAGCATACTGGGGGGATGGAAAGCCCAATGATGTCAAAGGGTGGGCATGGCAAGCAAACACTCACTTGAGTGGGTTCTTTCACCTCGACCCCTTCCTGTTCTTATCTCCTCAACACTCCTGCTTATGGCACCAGCTTCTCATCTGAGAAGATAAAAAATAAGCTGCTGCTTCTATGGTACGTTGGCACTGCAGCTTGGCAAATGCCACTTCCTGTGCCAAAGGCTGCAAAGCTTGTCGCCAAGATAACGCCCAGCCAGAATATAGCACCTTTAAATAGGCAGGTGAGAGGGGACACTAAGGGGGATGCTGAGAGAGACTGACCTTTGCTGTTTTATATAGTGCCTTACACCTGGGGGGTCTTCCCGTTTAATGACGTAACGTTTTCTCTAAGGTGAACACTGGCATTGCGCTGTGCTCAAGGTCACACCGGACCTCTTAGGCATACTTGCCTCGCTCAGAGTGGCACTGCATGGGAGAGCAGATGACACCCCTGGGAGCTCCCAAGAAGACCCCCTTTTCGAGCGCAGAAAGTGACAAACGCTCCTCTGTGTCAGCCTGAATGTATGGGGGGATTGTGTGCCATGGCTGCCGCTTATTTAAGTCCGTGCCCATCAAGTCTGGGCGAGGCACAAAGAGGCGTTTGTGCTTCTGCAGGCGTCCATTGCGCTGGCCGAAGGCGATCGGGGTGCGCAGGTGAGCTCTGCGGGCGCCTTTTGGGGGCTACGCGGGGGGCGCTTCAACGACTTTTGGGCTCCGCCGGGTCCGTTTTGTTCAGATTTTCGCGCATTTGAGGCACCGTCTGCAGCCGCGACCCCGGTAAACCACGAGGCGGCTGCCAATCGCCGTCGCACGGCAGCAGCGCCAGCCCGCTGCATGGCACCACTGGTTGCTCGGACGACCACCCATTTCTCATTGTTGCTTTTGTGTTTCCAGACTGGGAAAGAATGAAAGCATCGGTGGCTTTCCTCGCCCTCCTCGCCACCCTCGTGGCCGCCGACGCCATGCCCACCGGCCGCCCGTCCTGCTACAAGAAGGTCCTGCGTGAACGGAACTGTCACGACGGGCACCTCCGCCCGCTGCAGCCCGAGCTCGCCGACCACTTGTGGCAGGGAGACGCCTGCGAGGTCATCTGCTTCTGCAACTTCAGCGAGCTGCTCTGCTGCCCGAGGTGAGTGGGCGCCGCCATCGACCCGGGGGTCCACCTGCCGCTGGGGAGGGGCTCACTCTGGCGACAAAGAGTCGTTTAAACGGCACCTCGCCTCACCTGTCATCTGTCGTGAGCGGCGACATTCGTGACATTTCATGAAAGAGGTGGACGCGCTTTAAAAATAAAACCAAGTGGATGCGCACTCATATGTCCGCCGTCCAAAATAAGAAGCCATGCCGGACAGGGGGGCAGCGCGCAGTGCCAGCTTTCACATCAGTGCCAGTTTTTCGACGTGGTTTGGGTTCATTTAACGGACTAACAACTCAATCGAACCGGCACGTAAGATGGCACAGAGCTGAACTCGCGCGTCAAACTCTTCATTTTATCGAAATTCGGGGGGATATCAAAGATTCTAGCGCTGATACGGGAAGCCCCCCATCCCGTCCTCGATCATTGTGAACACAAGCCGGGGGTCTCAAACGGCAGAAGGAGGTGAAGTCCAGCCTGCCGCTTCTCTCTGAGCCCACAAGCAAGTCGAGGACATTGACAGCATGAAAAAAAGTCGATAAGCCGATCGCTGCCCCCCTAAGTGATCGAGGAAGACCCCCGCGTTAACATCTGCAGAGCGCCATGCGTCGAGTACGTCACTGTCATATGCCGTTTGGTATGGCACTCGTTAAAGCAGGGGTAATGTGTGAGATACGCCACCTGTTGGAATGACAGGGGCATAGCAACCAGACGGGGACACAGACGGACACGTGACCTTTTATTGAGGTGGAATACGCAGGCTGCTCGTTACCAATCCCAGAATGCACTGCCATCTCTTACACTTTAATGTTCTGCTCCACAGTCCAATCACATGTCGGTGGAATGCACTGGCGACGCTGACAGAGGTGTCTGCCCATGTGCCCTGCCATTGACTGGCACCCTGCTTGAGAATCGCTCCTGCCTTGTGCCCACTGCTTGCTTGGATTGGCTCCAGCATGCCCACGGCCCTATCCAGTGTGAGCAAATTTGGAGAGTGGACAGGTGCCCAGTGGTTCATTAATGACACTTTACTGGGTATTGTGGACCCTCATTGACCTTTTGCTTGACTTGAAGTTTGAGCTTGGCAGATCCCGAGAGATGAAGCCCACCTGAGCGGAGGCCACCTCACTGTGTGTGGCAGGTGAACCTTTACAGGCCTGTCAGCGTGGAGGGTCTTCTAGGAACCTAAAATGGCGCCCCATGGTAGAGATGCCACTGTATTTGAAACCCACCCTTGTTCTCCACTATGAATTTACTGTTAACCATTGTGGGCAGTGGGGGTCCATCTTCACTCGTTCTGAATGCAGCACAACCCTCTAGACCCCCTTGGTGACCCAAACGTGATCATCTAATTGACACCCACCTGTGATGCCACCATGGCCCTATGACGTCTCTCTGAAGAGCCACTTTGGCACTTTAACTTCTAAGAGTGTAGACGGAGGGACAAAGGAAGTAATCCCAGGTGTTGGCATAGTTTTGACATTTAGGCGGTATGGTGGTCCACCAGTAGCTCTGCAGTTTTGGCGCAAGATGTTGGGGGTCCAAATCCCACAGTTTGTGTGTTCTTGTCATGCCTGCATGACGCCACCCCAAGTGATGCGCTGACCTCGTGGTGGACTGGTGTCCTGTCCAGGTGGTTTCACTCCATGTGCCCACTGGATTCTGGGTGGGCTCCCACTTCCCTGCGGCTCTGCTTGTCAGTGTGCAGACTGCTGACCGGCACTCACGGAGTCGAAGTCGAATTATCGTCACAGACCTCCGCGGTGACGTCTGTCATCTGCTCTTTGGTATGAGAGTCACTAAAGCAGGGTTACCGTTTGTGATGCGCCATCTGTTGGAATGACACAGCAAGCAGATGGACATGCGGACACCCCCTTTTATGAGACCCACCTTTCGACCACTGAAGATCAGATGGGGCCATTTAAACACGGTTATCTCCACGTGTGCCATCGATTGGCACCCACCGGTGTGTTGTACTTGCTACAGGAGTGGGAGAGGGATTTCCAAATGGCTTCAAAGTGGCACAGGTTTGTTTATCAAAAAATGCCACAAAGCCACCCAGCCAGTTAGGGTAGAAAGGGCGCAAAGCTGGTGCCAACCTGAGTGGCTGGGGGGTCGATTTCATGTACTTAAGTGTCACTGGGGGTGGAGGGAGGAGCCTATTTTGACAGCACCGGGCAGAAGGCAGGAATCTGACAGGGGTGCCAGTTCATCACAGGGTTGGCACCCCCCCACAATGACTTAAATCTGAAATCAGCAATCAACATAACGTGCACAAGTTTGGGATCGTGGCTGGAAAACCCACCAGACACGGGGGACACTTTAGGAGGTCCAGAGTCTGAGAGGCTGACACTCAGCCCATCCCCCATTATGCCCAGGACCAACAACTAACCCTACACAGGATGGCAGTCCAGCACTGTGCCCAGTCAATCGTACAACAAGAACTTGAAAATGCCCCGCCCACAATATGCTCACCCAGTGCCCACCCCCGGAATGCTGTTCCTGTACGTTCCATTGGATGGACAAACATCCATTAAGTCAACCTTTGTGTCCTCGCTGTAGGCGGGTTCTGTGTCACCTTCAGAGAGAGTGACGCACGTAGGAGCCAATCGGAGGGGCCGGGTGGTGCCCAGTCTGGCCTTGTGGTTGTTGCACTTCCATGCTGTCCTCGTCATTTGCGGTTTCCATGGATTTTTATTTTTATTTCTTTGTCTTTTTTAAGTTTTTAGTATTTTTTGGTATTTTTGCCTTCCTCACTGTTGTAATGGAGGGGCTTTCCTGCCTCACTAACGCACACGACTGAGTGTCTTGTCCGAGTCTCAGGATTATTCAGATGATGCCAAGGGGCACAGCTCTGGATCAGGCATGATGCCCGATGGGTGACATGAAGGGCTGCAATTGGATTTGGGCAGCTGCGGGCTCAACCTGCACAGAAGCTTTTGGCTTGAGGGGCATCAAAGCACCCGATGGCCTGGTGGCACTTCGGTGGAGGCTGTGGGGGACATTGGAGCCTCTGGGCACCAAAAAGACCAGCCATTCTCCGGGTGAACCTCAGACACGGGGGGATATTGTGCTGGACCCCGTTTTTGGCACCCTTGCCCATTCTTCAGGCCTTCTCCCCCAGTTTGTCACTTTGACTTCAGCTCGACTGACTCGGGTGCCACTGGGTGGTGTTGTGTGGTGGGGGGTGGTGACACTTGAGTGGTCACCCTGCAGTCAGGACATGGCAGAGGGACGTGTGGGAGACCCCGAGTGGTCTGGAGGGCCCCTCTGGCTGCTTTGTCCACTTTGATCTTCTCTTTGGCACGGACGGTTTTTCAAATGTAGTTTATATAGCGCCTTGCCACACTCACGAGTCGCCCCTCCACCCCTGAACTTCGATTCTCGTTGCACTGCAAGGCGCCATATAAAGAGTGGTGAGCCAGTGCTGCTGCAGTGAAGATGCTGCCCGAGGCGTGTGACTTATACACTATATAGCGCCTTAATGCCACCTCTCTTCTGTCTTTTTCAGGGACATCTTCTTTGGACCAAAGATTTCTTTTCTAATTCCCTGCAGCCCCCCATAGACGAGGAGGGAGAAAGGAAGACAAGAAGCCCGCGTCCCCTCCCTGGTCACCGGCCACGCCAGCCCCTTCACGCCGTTGAAGTCCTCAGGGTCAGCAGCACGTCACAGATCCCGGTGGCTGATTGTCCTGCTGCTCTGCTTCATGTGGCTGCTGGTGGCTTCTCCTCCCAGAGCGCTTCGCTGGTCTGTCTGATAAATAAAGTTTCAGCACCGAGGTGTGCCAGGCTGTTTGTCTTCTCTGTCACCCTCGCCCTGTGAGAGCTCGTCAGGTCACTGGAGGTGGCCAACCCGGACTGCTCGTGTGACAACACTCGACGGTGTGACATCCCCGTCACTCACCTCAGCTCAAGTGTTTGTATCAAATCTCCGTGATGGCCGCCCGCTGCTTCCTCCTGCACTGCCATCCACCTTGTCAGCCTGTCCAGGTCACATGCCAGCACTCCATGACGTGACAGCGTCACTGTGTCTGTTGGGCCACCAACCCTGACCTCGGCGTCTGCCCCAAACCTCCCACACTTCACATTGGGACACTCGGGGACGCTGGACCTCCACCAGCAGAGCCACTCGAGCCGCCTGTGCCCAAGGCAGACGGTTCTCGATGTCACCTTTTGGCTCTTCGTGGTAAGTTTTGGTGGCTGGTGATGAGATGTCATGGTGGTGAGGTGACCTCACTGCAGCCAGTCGGGACCCCACAATGACGCACTGGGCCTGCCAAATATGCAGTGGGCAGTGTGTGGGCACCATCTCCAACGTGCCACCCAGCTGTGCCCAGAATAAGTCCTCAGTGCTATTCACGTAATCAACAAGGGAGGGAATAAATAAATGAGGGGCCAGAATTTGCAAATAATTATAATGGACTCGTCCAGAACAGTCTGACAGCGTCCCCAAACAAAGCCCCCCAAAGGAATGCCAACTGAGTGGCGCAGGAAACGAGCAGACGGAGCCCCCGACACAAATCTCTGTGCATCCCGATGGCGGGGTCTGCACTGCAGAAATTCATCCGATCAGGACGGGGGGCACATGGGTGAGCAAGACACCTCACTGCAGACAGACATGAGGGGGGGGGCGCCCAGGACCCACCTGAGTAGTGAGCTGAAAGGGGGAGGAGGCTGGGAGCCCCCGCCACACGACAAACCACCCGGGTTCCCTGCAGCCCCACTGTGAGGTGCCAATCCTGCCATCAACCTGCCAGCAGGGCTGGACGCAGACACCCCGGACAGAGCAGTGGGGCCCAACGGAGGGCAGACCGCCATCCTCAGAGCCACCACCCCACCGTGAAAGGCGCTATACAAACGAGGCCAAACTGAAGACGAGCCCGGGGAGTTTTCCTGCGTAACGGCAGGGGGCAGCGGGGGCCGCCATGGCTGCAGGTTTTGTTAAATGCAGTTTCTTCATTAGAAGCCACTTCTCACTCAAGTGACATGTTTGTGCTTCATGGTGGCTCATTTGTTGGTTTGTCACCAAACTGAAGGTCAAAACAAACCTCTGAATTGAAAGTTCAGTGAAGGCCTGGCAGTGCCCTGCCACGACACCGATGCCTGCCTGGTGCCCCCATGTTAGGCTGCTGTGCCCTGCGGCCCTGAGCCATATTGACTGCTGCTACCCACACTCTGCCTGCCTGCCTGCTGGGCCCCTATGGCACTGCAATGTAGGGCCACGTTGGCACCACTGCATTTCTGAGGTGAACATTGAGGCGCTTGGCCTCAGTACCAGAGGGTACGCTGGGTGAAGATGGCAGCCGCAGAGCACGGGGGAGATGTTCAGGACTGAGGCTGACCAGGGCAGCAGACCACCACAGAACCACCATGGAATCCTTCATTGAGGATAAAGTGAGACCACCGGTCAGAAGACGAAGCTCAAACAAAGGTGCAGCTCGCCAGGAAACCCCTAAGGAGAAGAAATGGACGGTCCTGGGAGTCGAGGCCCGCATCTGCTGGCCGAGTCGCCCACCAAACATCTTGCAGATGAAAGATCTGAGCCCACGTCAGAGATGGCAGGCGTGAGGGGGTAAAGCCAGCTATTGGAGCCGGGGGGTCTCACCGTGTCCACAGACGGGAATGGCAGATCTGTCACTGAATCTGCTTGAACTTTCGGTTCCATCGCCTTCACGGGTTTAAGCGAAGGTCAAACCTCGACACGGCCAACGCAGAGGTGACAAAAACCCGAGGTAGTCCTTGATGACGGATCGGCCCTTCTGTTTGCAGGCACGAGTGACAATTCGTAGCCACGGTGACACATTTCTGCTCGGACTTGAATTGCGCAGACTGTCCCACGGAACTTTATTTATTTGCCAATTGATTGGTTTCTTTATTTCATTTTGTCAGAGATATTCCAGGCCACCGCTTTGAAGACGCTGCTGCGACCGAAGGCGCGATGTCACCACACTGGAACTCGATCCCCAGCTGCCAGCGCCACTTCCTTGCCTTAACCACCCATGCAAGGTGACAGACGGGCACTTCACTGAACTGTGCCAGGGGGCGCTTTGGACTTTGTTGGCATGAAGTCCTTTTGTTTTGCTCGCTTCTTTGTTTTTACTCGCCGTTGGGCAAGACCTGAGCCCTGCAGGTGATTGGTGCATTCTGCACCGAGGGCGTGGCCTAAAGGCTGACGTGTTAATCAGCCCGACTGGCCAAGTAGAATTCGCAGCAGACAGGAGTAAAATGGGCGTGAATATCTTCTTCGACTTCAGCCAATCATATATTAAATTTGCGTACGTCAGGCACTGATCAGCCAATCGAAAATGTAAACGTCGCGGTCCGTCACCTTTTTATTAACAAATCGCCAATCGGTGTTATTTGTCATTTATGTTCCACTTTATGGATACGTAAAAAGAAAGGAGGGTTTCATTTCTAAAGGTGGACGGTCAAGATAAAGTGACTGTGAGAGACGGAGTGTACATTCGTCAAATACGTCTGCCAGGGTACTCGACTGGTGCCAACATCTTACACTGTCGAGTGGATTATTAGGACTGCAGTGTGTTTTTACCACCGTCAGTTATTCAATGGCGGTTTTTGATTTGGGCGACATGGGCCGTTGCCCAGGGAGGCATCGTGGTGGGGCGGCATCTTGGGCATCGGCAAAATTTTTTTTTTTTTGTTCGCGCGCCCATGCTGCCCCGACATCATGCCAGCGGGTTTTGGGGATTGCATGGGCACCGATCGGTATTCTATTGCCCATTTGCGGAGAGTAAGGGCGCCCTCCATTTGCGAGGTGCGCTTGCTGCTTGCAGAAAACGGAGGAGAGGGGCAGGGCGGCGGGGGGATTCTCTGGCTGGCTGGCTGGCACGCACGGCATCTGATAACCAGCTGGCAAAATGAAATAAAAACAAACAAACAAACACAAAAGCACCAGACATTATGATCTAGACTTATAATGTGTTTTCTAAATTCTATCACACCCATAATCTGCGCGAGGGCCTTCGGTGTGCCAGCTTACTGCTGCTGCTGCTGGGCTGAAGTCTCACACACAACCTGTCAAACATGGCGGGCTGCTTTAAATAAAGCACATTTCATTCATGGTATTGCCAGTCCAAGCCCATTATGTCACAATCCATTTTTCCTGGGTTGTGCGAAATCGCAGAAATCGTTAGATGGGCGCCCCTTGCGCGAGCAGCATCGAGCAGAGGACAGCAGTCCGTCCTGGGAGAGAAGCCGACGTCAGCTCCATGGCTGCAGTGCTCGCTCTGTGCTTCATTCATCGCAGCTCAGTAAAGTCGCCATCACTGGAGTGCACGTTACAGGCTTTGTGACATTTTGAACACGTTGGTAAAGTGAGTTGAGTTAGTAAGAGTGTGCTCGTATTTATGTCGGCGTGCTGACTTACGAATGCAAATCACTGGCGGAGCGGAGAGCGGAGAGCGGAGAGCGGTAGGCGGCAAAAGTGAACCCGAAATAAGCAGCTGACTTGAGGAGATGCGAGCGGCCTGCCTGGTGAACTGCTGACTGGAGTTGGTAATAAAATGAAAATTCTTTACACTTGAAGTAAATGTGGTCGTGCTGTCCAAATGTCAAACTGGATTTTGTCTCCGTTAGTCATGACCAATAAGTTCCAATAGTTTCTCGATTTTATTCAGCGTTTATTAGAATGCTTTGTGATCGCCCCTGGTTATGATTAGCGGCTTCTGAAAAACGAATACAAGTTTGGATATCTATCGTTACTAAACAATTTAAATGAACAGAACAGTCCAAATTTGTGTCCCCCAACGTTAATGGATTGACGTGGACTCAAGTGTGGGCTCCGCTTGATCGAGTCGGTCACATTAAAACAAATGTCTGACAGTTTGTCGTTTACTCGAATGTCCGA